>NW_028081491.1:5146839-5271054 GCF_014824575.4 Sturnira hondurensis
TGGATGGAACTGGAAAGCATTATGCTGAGTGAAATAAGCCAGGTGTTGAAGGACAAATACCATATGATCTCACCTCTAACAGGAAGCTAAACAACAAAACAAACAAGCAAGCAAAATATAACCAAAGACACTGAAATAGAGAACAGGCTGACAGTGACCAGAGGGGAGAGGGGAGGGAATTTCAGGGGAAATAAGGGAGGGATTTAGAGGAACCTATATAAAGGATACAAGGACAACAACTGAGAAGGGTGGAAATGGGAGGGAGGGGTGAGGATGGGGGGTGGGATGGGATGGGAGTAATAGACAGAAAACTGTACTTGAAAAATAATTAAATAAAAAATTTGAAAAAAAACCTATAAATTCTTACACCCATATTTTTACCCTACCAACCACACTCAAGCAGTTGTTACTTCTGCTGGACCCTGTATATTCCTTTCTCTCTGAGTTAGACTTTAATTATTTTTTCTCTCTAGTTTCCTAAGGTAGAAGCTTAGGTTATTGATTTTGAAATCAGAACAGTTGACGTTCATGCTGCTGGTCACTACAAGAACCAATAAATAGAGACAAAGATCGAATCTTTATTGGTGCTTTATTCAGATGCTAGTGATATGAAAAGATGCTAGATTATGTATGCTATCTTACATCTTATTTCAAGCTGATCTTGTTATAAGGAGAAGAAAAGTGTAGGTAGGGGGTTTGGAAAAATGGTTAATCAGATTAGAGTTTCAGTCTAGAGGAAATTTTTCTAGTATTACTTTATTTGCTGATCAACAATTCTTTATCTGCATCCCTGGAACACAATGGCTCAGAAACCATCTCCATCATCTGCAGACCCCTTGGGACACAAATGTTGAATGACTTGCTGACCTCCTGTAGTCAAGTAGGTCATGCATTTCAGTTCCTGGAAAAAAGCATTCCACATGCATTTATTACTTAAGCCTTTCAACTATAACTAAGGCTAAAATTTTTAACTTGGGTTTTTCTATCAATTTTATATTTTCCCTCTTTCCTTATATATATGTTTAATGCTATAAAATTCTTCTAAGCACTGATTTCACTGCATCCCATACACATTTTGATATGCTGTGTTTTCATTTTCTCAAAATACTTTTATATTTTTCTTGAGATGTTGTCTTCACTCATGTCTTATTTAGAAGTATGTTATTTAATTTCCAAATAATGGATATTCTCCAGACTCTTTTCTGTTATTGATTTCTAGTTTCATATTTCATATGAATTCTGTTTTAAATTAATTAAAGTGTGCCTTATGACTCAAAATATGTACTATCCTGGTGAATATTTCATGTACAGAGAACAAATAATAGAACAACATAGAATTATGCCATTCAAATAATAGAATAAATAGAATTATTAATATTTAGTCATGACTTCTAAATAGGAATAATTGCCTTAAGTATAAATGGTTTAAATTAATTTATTAAAAGGTAGAAATTGGTAAAATAAATGTAAAAACAAACAACCCAAATATATGTATTTACAAAAACTCGTTTCAAATTCAATGACATATGAAGTTGAAATTTAAAAAATGAATAAGTATACCATCCAAATATCAATGATAAATAGCAGGAGTGGTTTTATTAATATCTAACAATGTAGACTTCAGAGCAAAGAAAATGAGTAAAGGCAAAGAGAGATGTTACATAAGGATAAAAGGATCAATCTACTAGAAAGACACAACAAACCTGAATGAATACACAAAAAAACAAAGCTTCATAATATATTTAAAAAATGATAAAGCTAAAAGGAGAAATAGAAATATTTACAATTGTGGTTGGGGATTTCAAGACTCTCCTCACCTCCCACTAATTTATAGAACTATTAAACAGAAAATTAGCCAAGATATAGAAGTTCTAAACAACCAATCAACCAACGGAATCTAACTGACATATATAGAACAGTCCACACACAATAGCACAATACATATTTTTTTCAAGAACTTGTGGAAAATTTGTCGAGACTAGCCATATCCTGGACCATAAAACAAACCTCAACATATTCGTTTAAAACTGAAATCATACAGTGTGTTCTCTGACTACAATGGAATTAAATTAGATATCAATAACAGACAGAAAACAAGATAATCTCTAAATACTTGGAAATGAATAGCACATTTCTAAATAATCAATGGGTCAAAGAGTAACTTTCAAAGTAATTTTTTTAAAATATAGAACTGGCCCTTGCTGGTGTGACTCAGTAGATTAAGTGCCAGCCAGTGAACCGAAAGGTCGCCAGTTTGATTCCAGTCAGGGCACATGCCTGGGTTGTGGGCCAGGTCTCCAGATGGGGGAATGTGAGAGGCATCCAATTGGTATATCTCTCACACATTGATGTTTCTCTACCTCTCTCACTCCCTTTCCCCTCTCTAAAAGTAAATAAATAAAATATTTAAAAAACATGTAGGACTGAATGATGATTTAAAATGGAAATAGAAAATATTAAACCTATATAGAATGCAACTAAAGAAGTATTGAGAAGGAAATTTATAGCTATAAATGCTTACATCAGAAATGGGGAAAGATCTCAAAATAATCTAAATTTCTACCTCAAGAAACAAACAAAAAAGCAAAATAAGCCCCAAAATAAAAGGTATGAAGCAATAATTTTACTTTGAAATTGAAAATAGAAAAACAGTAAAGAATATATGAAACAAAATCTAGTTCCTTAAAAAAGTCAATAAAATCGATAAATATCTAGCAAGATTAACAAAAATAAAAAAGATAAAACACAAATCATCAATGTCAGGAATAGAATTTGTCACTGCAGTTCCTGACATCAATAAAAGAATAATAAAAGATTACTATGAATAAGTTTATGCCTATACATTTGATAACTTCAAAGAAATGAATCACTAAAGACCAACCATTCCTCCTCATCATCCCTAAAACATTTCAGGCATGAAGGTCTCTGATAGGGGAAAGAGCCAGGGCATTTGGAACAGGGAAACTGAGACAGGCAGTTAAAAGGCCAAGCAATTTACAGCCATCTAGTGAATCACAAAATCTTCCATAACCAAGGACACTTAAGAGTAAATGGTTTACATCTCTCCTCCCCAACCAGAGGGTAAATAGCTTAAATCACTCCACTTAGTGAGACAGAAAAACAGAAATTCAATTAGTGCCATTTATGCCAACTACACCAAGAATGGATAAAGTCATGGGAGTAAATTTCATTTTGGTATATCAGCATAAAGCTGATGAATATTCTGTTGAGATCCTCCCTTAAGACCTCCACTAAATGCCCAGCCTTTAAAAACCTTCCAGACCAAGGACCCAGTGCATGTTCTTCCTCCCATGAGCATGCCTCAGCCTTCCCCTTCCTCCTTTACTTCTCCCACAGGCACACTTCTCCTAAATTCTGAGGAACCCCAGGAGACTTATTACCAGGGAGTAGTGGGCAGCAGCACCTTGTCTCGGGCTAAACCTTTGAACCTGTCACCAAGGACCCCTTTTCTCTGACTTTCCAGTGAGCTGAGAGCAGCCCTGTCCTGGCTTATTTCTTTGCGTGTGTGGTTTTGGTGACTGATTTATTTTTAATTTTTACTTTTTAAACTTTTTTATTGTTGTTCAAGTACAGTTGTTTCTATTTTCCCCCAATCACTCCCCTGCACCCCAGCCATCCCCACATCCCACCCCTGACCCTACTGCCCTTTGGTTTTGTTCATGTGTCCTTCATAGATGTTCCTGAAAACACTTCCCCATTTCCCCCCATTATCCCCTCCCACCTCCCCTCTGGTTACTGTCAGTTTATTCATAATTTCAATGTGTCTGGTTATATTTTGCTTCTTTGTATGTTTTGTTGATTAGGTTCCACTTACAGGTGAGATCATATGGTATTTGTCTTTCCTATAACATTTCTAGAGAGCCAAAGCAGAGCACCACCTAGGCTCTCTCCTGTTGCTTCTTCTCTACTAAATCCTTCTCTACTAAATCTCTACTTTGTTTCACTGTCTCCAGCTTTAATCAAACTGCTATCAAAATTTTTAAAAAATTACTCAAAAACCAAACTACCAAAACTCGACTGAGATGAAATAGATAAGCCAAACAGTCCTAAACCACTAAAGAATTGAATTTGTGATTTAAAATCTACTGAAAATAAAATTACTCTAAAATGGGTAATTTTTCTAGGGCAAGCAGTCTCAGCTTCTGATTGTAGTTCTTTCCATGTAAAAAATGGGGCTTTCAGTTTACCACATTTTTAAAAAAGATTCTATTTATTTATTCTTAGAGAGAGGGGAAGGGAGAGGGAAGAGAAACAGAGCAAGAGATGTCCATCAGTTGCCTCTTGTATGTCCCCAACTGGGGACCTGGCCTGCAACCCAGGCATGTGACCTGACTGGAAATCGAACTGGCAACCTATTGGTTTGTAGGCTGGTGCTTAATCCCTGAGCCACACCAGCCAGGGTCAGTTTACCACATTTTGCATTGATGAGTAAATTTCAGTCATAAATGATTTTACATAGTGGTGGATATCTAAAGATATTTGAAAGCAGCAATTCATATCTTTATTTATAATAACAGTTTTCTGTCCTGCCCTTATTTATTTACCCTGTAAATAGAACACGCTATTTTTAACTTCATTTTCTTCACAACAATAATTTAGAAGATTTTTCTCATCACCCATCACCCACCACCTCAGTTTTACACATGACCTCTCTGTGGCACTTTCTCTAACTCCTCTTCAGGCAGAATTAATTGCTCCCCTATCCAGGTCTCCAGGGCACTAAATTCACAGTGTGACAATCCCTTTTTTTAAAAAAATTAATTGTTGTTCAAGTACAGTTTTCTGTCTTTTACTCCCATCCCAGCCTACCCCCCTCCCCAGTGCTCCCCACCTCCCTCCCATTTCCACACCTCTTAGTTGTTGTCCATGTGTCCTTTACACTAGTTCCTGTAAATCCTTCCCTTTTCCCCCTGAAATTCCCTCCCCTCTACCCTCTGGTCACTGTCAGCCTGTTCTTTATTTCAGTGTCTTGGTTACATTTTGCTTGCTTGTTTGTTTTGTTGTTTAGATTCCTGTTAGAGGTGAGATCATATGGTATTTGTCTTTCGCCAACTGACTTGTTTCACTCAGCATAATGCTTTCCAGTTCCATCCATGCTGTTGCAAAGGGTAGGAGCTCCTTCTTCCTTTCTGCTGCATAGAATTCCATTGAAATAAAAAGAGAACCAACTGTATGGGAAAACATATTTGCCAATGATACCTCAGACAAGGTTTAATCTCCAAAATATACAAAGAACTTACATGACTCCATTCTAAGAAGACAAGAATTTTTTTTCAAGACACCCTTACTTACCTTGAATAGCCTTATGTCAAAGGGACAATGATCTTAGTCATACACCTTTGCATGAGGTGTATGGCTCAATATCTGGAACATAGCAGGCAGTCCATAATTTTTGCTGACTTGAAATCTAAATCAAGAAAATTGTTTAGGAGTAAATAACTGAGAATAAAAAATTTCATTGTCTCATGATTTTCACCAAATTGTCTTCAGATTATCAACAGAAATCAAACAAACATCATGCTTTTTGAAAGTGATTTGAAAGTGAAGGATACCAATCTCCATAACAATAAAAAGTTTGTTTTGAGAGAGTAATAAAGTATTTTGTGAGTAGACTTACCACCACCAGGATATTAATGATTTGTTTCATGTGAATTATGACTGTTGAGGTTATATAAAATCTTACTCATCTTTGCACAGAAAACTCCATCTTAATATTATTAATATAATGTATTTTATGGATAGAAAATGAGTGAATTGTGAGTTTGGCTAAGGCTAAAATGGAATTGTGGTATTGAAATATCAATCGTGCCATATTTATTTCTTTCCAAATAATTTGGGGGATTATATGTGGTCATGTGCACAATTAATTATTGATTGCTTAAATGTCATGCATTTACTTTACAGACAGATCTCCTTTTCCTTCAATATCCAGACATTTCTCATAGGAGGGTCTCTTGGGGATTGAATTATTTAATTATCAGCTTTTGTTTTCTGCACACTGTAATGCTCCAAAGTCATAAGGTGGCTTCAAACAGTAAGCTTGAAGACCCAATGTCTGCTTTTCAATTGGATCCACAAGGCAGCAGGGAGGAGGCGTTAGAGATATCCATTTACATGCTGAAGGAGCCGTGTGCAATTAGAGAATTCTGTTCAGTTATTCTGGACTCTCCATGTTGCTTTCCCCCATGGAAAGGAAGGGTCTTTCTTTTGTTTCTCACTCTTCAAGGTAATTACCCCAATTCTATATCCCATGCACAGAAAAAGACTTGAAGAATAAAACAAATAAATAAATGCAGCCCTTTTGAAGAGTTTTTCCTGCTGAAATAATTTTTTGTCACTTACAAAAAGAGGTGACCACTTACTGTTAAGCTTTGGTTGGAGGAATGATTCAGCAGACCCGTGGCCAACTGCATACTTGATTGCATATTTATTTTAACTTCCATCTCAGTAACAAAGCCTTGGCCCCATATTTATTGCAACAGAAATTTCTTGCTTGATGAACATTCCTGACAAGACACCTTCCTACTTTAAAATGCTGTGACTACTGATGGCTATCAGTTTACCAATGTAAAGCCACTTGAAGCCTAAGGACAGCCAGCAAGAGGGAAGGTGAAGACAGAGACTTTCTGGAGCCTGGCGTACTTCCCCATATGGGTCTCATAAAAAAGAGAGTCCCAGACAACCTGCAGCATGGACTCCTTGTACAGAGAAGCCAGAGCAGGGCAGGCAGACTTCTGCCTTAAGTGTCAGCCCTCTGGGCACTGAGCTGGATATGGGTCCCTAGCCCTCAGATAATAGAACCAGGAACAGGAGAAAAGACAACAAAAGAAGGTGGATGAGATGCTCAACTCAGAAGAAGCACAAGGTTCTACACAGTCCTCATGAGACCATGTTCAGCATGGGAATAACCGGGATGGATCTATGGAAGTGGTCAAATTCTCACTGGGTTGTAGTGAGGACTCCCTCCTCTATTCTGTTCCTGGTTACAATTAGATGACAAAGGGATTTGGCAGATGGAGTTAAGGTTACTAATTAGCTGTCCTTAGGATATCTAATCCTTAAGATAGGGAGATTTCCTGGGTGATCCAGGTGGATGCAATGCAATCAGAGATGCTCTTAGAAGCAGAAGAGGAAATCAAAGAGATTTGAAGTTTGAGAAGAATTGAATGTCTCCTGGTTGACTACAAGTTGGAGGGGGCATGTAGAAAGAGTGGGAAGGCTATGAGTTCTTTCAGTAAGCAGTAGGTGTGGGAGCAGACCCAGAGCCCCAGCCAGACACAGACACAGACCCAGTTGATCCTCAAATTTAGCCTTTGACAGCCAGAGCAGAAAACCTGGCTGGGATGCTCCAGACTTCTGACCTGAAGAACTGTGAGATACAATGTTATTGTTTGAAGCCAGTAACCTGTGGTAAATTTATTTACACAGCAGTTACACAGAAATCATATAATAAAGACTGAGATCAGAATTCACTGTGATATGGGCTTGTTACCAGCAGAGCTGCAAGTCCAATGGAATTTATATTTGAAGGCATTTGGTGATACCCCTCCATAGAAGAAAACAAGGTCCAAAAGGACCTTGGCTGTAGGCAGTTCAGAGAAGGGAACAGAAAGAATAAAAATATCCACTGTATCAAGGGGCAGAAAGAAATATATCATGGCTTTTGAAAATAAAATATAAGTAGTATTGGTTAAATTCTTCTTTTTAAAAGTCTTATATTTATGTATCTTAAAAATATACAATAACATATTCTATAAATTTTAAATCTTCAACAAAGAGTTAAAAAGAGTGAAAACAAACTGGTATTCCAGAGTACAAAAAGAACATACAGAAATAATCGTCTTTTTATTTATTTTTTTAATTTAATTCTTATTCAAGTACAGTTTTCTGTTTTATATTCCCTGCTCTGCCACCCCCTCCCCCCAGTGCTCTCCACCTCCCTCGCATTTCCGCCTCCCACCTTAATTATTGTCCATGTGTCCTTTATACTTATTCATGCGAGTCCCTTCCCTTTTACCCTATGATTCTCTCCCCTCTCCCCTCTGGACCCGGTCAGCCTGTTCCGTATTTGAGTGTCATTGGTCATATTTTGCTTGCTTGTTTGTTTTGTTGTTTGGATTCCTGTTAAAGGTAAGACCATATGGTATTTGTCTTGCACCACCTGGCTTATTTCACTCAGCATAATGTTCTCTAGTTCCATCCATTATGTTGCAAAAGGTAGGAGCTCCTTCTTCCTTTCTGCAGCATAGTATTCCATTGTGTATATGTACCATAGCTTTTTGATCCAGTCATTTACTGATGGGCATCTAGGCTGCTACCAACTCTTGGCTATTATAGATTCTGCTGCTATGAACATCGGGGTGCATAGTTTTTTTGGATTGGTGTTTCAGGGTTCTTAGGATATACTCCTAATAGTGGAATTGCTGGGTCAAAAGGCACGTCCATTTTTAGTTTTCTTAGAAAGTTTCACACTGTTTTCCATAGTGGTTGTACCAGTCTGCAATCCCACCAACAGTAAACTAGAGTTCCCTTTTCCCCACAACCTCTCCAACATTTGTTGTTTGTTTCTTTGTTTATGATAGCCATCCTGACTGGTGTTAAGTGGCATCTCATTGTGGTTTTAATTTGCCTCTCTCTGATAGCTAGCAATATTGAGCATCTTTTCATGTGTCTCTGGATCCTCTGTATGTCCTCCTTGGTTAAGCATCTGTTCAAGTCCTTTGCCCATTTTTTAATTGGGTTGCTCATCTTCTTTGAGTGGATTCAAGTGAGTTCTTTGTATATTTTGGAGATTAAACCTTTGTCTGAGGTATCATTGGCAAATATGTTTTCCCAAACTGTTGCTTCTCTTTTTATCTTGATACTGTTTTCCTTAGCCATGCAGAAGATTTTAATTTGGATGAGATCCCATTTGTGTATTCTTTCCTTTATGTCCCTTGCTCTAGGGGACGTATCAGTAAAAATGTTGCTGCATGGAATATCTGAGATTTTCCTGCCAATGTTCTCCTCCAGGGTTTTAATGGTTTCACGGCTTATATTTAAGTCTTTTATCCACCTTGAATTAATTTTGGTGTATGGTGTAAGTTGGTGCTCAAGTTTCATTTTTTTGCATGTAGCTGTCCAGTTCTCCAAACACCATTTGTTGAAGAGGCTATCTTTACTCCATTTTATGTTACTGCCCCCTTTGTCGAATATTAATTGACTGTAGAGAGTTGGGTTTATTTCTGGGCTCTCTGTTCTATTCCATTGGTCTATGTGCCTGTTTTTATGCCAGTACCAGGCTGTTTTGATTACAGTTGCCTTGTAATACAGTTTCATATTAGGTATTGTGATCCCGCCTACTTTGTTCTTCTTTCTTAACATTGCAGCTGCTATTCGGGGTCATTTATGGTTCCATATAAATTTTTGAAGTGTTTGTTCTATTTCTGTGAAATATGCCATTGGTACTTCAATAGGTATTGCATTGAATCTGTAAATTGATTTGGGTAGTATGGATATTTTGATGATGTTAATTCACCCAACCCATAAACATGGTGTATGTTTCCATTTGTTTGTGTCTTCCTTGATTTCTTTCTTCAGTGTTGTGTAGTTTTCTGCAATCAGGTCTTTAACCTCCTTGGTTAGGTATATTCCCAGATATTTTATTTTTGCTTTTGCTATATCGAATGGGATTTTTTTCTTGATTTCTGCTTCTGCTGATTCATTGTTAGTATACAAAAATGCTTTTGATTTCTGGATATTGACTTTGTATCCCGCTGTTTTGCCAAATTCATTTATTAGTTTGAGCAGTTTTTTGGTAGGGGTTATAGCCTTCTCCATGTATACTATCATGTCATCTGCAAACAATGACAGTTTTGTTTCCTCCTTTTTGATTTGGATGCCTTTTATTTCTTTTTCTTGTCTGATCGCTGTGGCTAGAACTTCTATGATATTGAATACAAGTGGTGAAAGTGGACAACCTTGTCTTGTTCCTGATCTTAGTGGAAAAGATTTTAGGTTTTGCCCATTGAGTATGATGTTGGCTGTAGGTCTTTCATATATGGCCTTTATTATATTAAGGAATGCTCCCTCTATTCCCATTTTTCTGAGTACCTTTATCATAAATGGGTGTTGTACCTTATCAAAGCTTTTTCCACATCTGTTGATATGATCATGTGGTTTTTGTCTTTGCTTTTGTTTATATGATGTATTACATTTACTGATTTATGAATATGGAACCATCCTTGCATCCCTGGGATGAATCCCACTTGGTCGTGGTGTATGATCTTTTTGATGTATTGTTGGATGAGATTTGCCAATATTTTATTGAGGGTTTTAGTGTGTATATTCATCAGTGATATTGGCCTGAAGTTTTCTTTCTTTGTTGTGTCTCTTATTTGTCTTTTTCTCACACATATTAAGTACCATTAATTGCCACTGTTAATTAGTCCTATCGCTGTTTTGTTTAAATAATAGCATTTATGTAATAGAACAATAAAAAAACAAAATAATATATAATTTAAAATAAATACCTATATTTTGTATTCTGTTAGTTATATGACATGTGAAAAACTGTTATATGTTATATAGTGGGGTTTTTTTTCTGGTCTGATATGGCTGTGTCCCAAGGTTACTCTCTAAAAAATTAGTCACCCTACTCATAGTGTGACCTCTGAGCCTGGTGAGACCTGGAAGTATCTGCACAGAGCAGCCTGGTTCATGGAGTCAGGCTGAGCCGAGGAGGAAGGCCTCTGAGAAGAGCCAGGACAGGTGGAGCAGAAGGCAAGGTGTGCCTGCACATATGTATGCACCCATGAACCCATGATACTGGGTTAAGGAGAGAATCTTGCATGTTTGTTGGGAGATGGAATAAGGTAACTTCTGGGGTGGGAGTGGGTTAGGGGCAGAACAAAACATGGGAACTCATTGCTGTAGGTTGTTAATTCCTCATGAGAACAGAACACTTTTTAAGGCAGTCTTGTGTCATTAGGAAAGAATAAAATCTGCAGAAGCCAATTACTTGGAAGAAATAAAAATGTTAAAGTTGACAATCAGAAGGCAAAAGTACTGCTTTTTTGTTCGTGCAATAAAGGAGTGCTGATAACTGCAGAAAGAAGTAAGAGAATAAAAACTTGCTGTGGAAAAAAAATGTGCAAACTTTTTCTGAGGAATAAAAAGGTCTTGAAGAGGACTTTTAGCCAAGATAGAGGGTTAAGTAGACACATTGTGCCTCCTCACACAACCAAAATAAGGACAACAACAATTTAGAAACAAACAAAAAACAGTTCTGATAGAAAATTGAACTGTATGGAAGTCCAACAACCAAGGAGTTAGAGTAGGCATATTTATCCAGACTGGTAGAAGGGGCAGAGTCAGACAGCTAGGTGAAAAGGGGTCTCTGCAAAGCAGTGTCTGGCGGACACTGGCTGTGCAGGGCAGCAGCGGGTGGACCCAGTGAGGTGGTGGATTGTGGAGGAGCATGGTATACAAAGGCAGCTGGCAGACTGGGCAGTCCCACATTATCTTGCAGATAAACCAGGAGAAACTGGAGAGTGAGACAGACCGCACAGCCCAGGGTCCCAGCTCCGGGGAAACAAAGCCTCAAAACACCGACTGAAAACACCTGTGAGGGTTGAGGTGACAGTGGGAGAAACTCCCAGCCTCACAGGAGATTTCATTGGAGAGACCCACATGGTTCTAGAATGTACACAAACCCACCCACACAGGAATCAGCACCAGAGGGACCAATTTGCTTGGAGGAAGCAGGGGGAGTGACTGAAATCCAGCAGACAATGCAGCAAGCACCATTGTTCCCTCTTGGACCCCCATCCCACACACAGCATCACAAACCAGCAACTAGGCTGCCCTGCCTGGGCGAGCACCTAAGGCTCCACCCCTCACTATGTAACAGGTGCATCAAGACAAAAAAAATGTCCAAAATGAAAGAACATATCAAAGCTCCAGAAAAAATACAAGTAAGCAACAAAGAGATAGCCAATCTATCAGATACACAATTCAAAACACTGGTAATCAGGATGGTCACAGATTGGCTGAATTTGGTCACAAATTAGATGGAACAATGAAAGTTACACTAAATGAAATAAAGAAAAACGTACAGGGAACCAATAGTGATGGGAAGGAAACTGGGACTCAAATCAATGGAGTGGACCAAAATTAAAAAAGAAACATTCAACCAGAAAAGAATGAAGAAACAAGTATTCAAAAAATGAGGAGAGGCTTAAGAACCTCCAGGACGTCTTTAGACGCTCCAACATCCGAATTATAGGGGTACCAGAAGGAGAACAGGAAGAGCAACAAATTGAAAACTTATTTGAACAAATAATGAAGGAGAACTTCCCCAATCTGGCAAAGGAAGTAGACTTCCAGGAAGTCCAGGAAGCTCAGAGAGTCCCAAAGAAGTTGGACCCAAGGAGGAATACACCAAGGCACATCATAATTACACTAGCCAAGATTAAAGAGGAGAGAATCTTAAAGACAAAAGGAGAGAGTTACCTACAAAGGAGTGCCCATAAGAATGTCAGCTGATTTCTCAAAAGAGACCTTACAGGCAAGAGGGAGCTGGCAAGAAGTAGTACCAGTCATGAAAGGCAAGGACCTACATCCAAGATTACTGTATCCAGCAAAGCTTTCATTTAGAATGGAAGGGCAGATGAAGTGCTTCTCAGATAAGGGATTTAAGGAGTTCATCATCACCAAGTCTTTGTTATATGAAATATTAAAGGGACTTATCTAAGAAAAAGTAGATAAAAAAACATGCAGAGTAAAATGACAGCAAACTAATAATTATTAACAACTACACCTAAAACAAAAACAACTAGATCAGGAACAGAACAACAGAAATGGAGATCACGTGGAAAGTTAGCAACAGGGGAATGGGAAGGGGGGGAAGGTACAGAGAATAAGTAGCATAGATGGTAGGTAGAAAATAGACAGGGGAAGGGTAAGAATAGTATGAGAAGTGTAGAAGGTAAAGAACTTATAAGTATGACACATGGATATGAACTAAAATGGGGGAATATGGGTGGGAGGGGGTGTGCAGGGTGGAGGGGAGTGAAGGGGGAAAACAGGACAATTGTAATAGCATAATCAATAAACTATATACAAAAGGGTCTCAAAGATGTCTTAGGGAAGAGTTTGCTTTTCTTAATGCCAGATCTCTCCACTGCAGACATTGTGCATGCAAAGTAGATGTTTAAAAATACTGAAAGAAACAATAGGAATGGGTACCATTGCTTAGCAATTCATAGCAATTCAAGCTAGAAATTGCGCTGGTTGTTAACAAAAGGCATGTGTGTACACACCAATACTCACACCCATGGAGAGAGGATGGACCTGTTAATAACCACTAACGGACAAGAAAACAGTAGTAACACCCTGGAAAACCAGATATTTATCAGCACAGATCAATAAACAATAGTGCAACTGCATAATGGAACTCAACACAGCCATGACAAAGAGATGAAGCAAGTTTCAGTGGCAAAGACTTCATTTCCCCACATCTCCCCTTGGACATCACCCCAACACATCTGGAAGAAGCTGAGGAGTGCAATTCCACTCATTGAAGAAGGGGAGAGACTCCATCCTTGTAGGTCTGTCATGGTAGGCACGGGGATCAGGTTCCTAGTGTGTCCTTGTTGGCTGATATCCCAACGAGGGGAGTTTTGGTGAGTCTGAGTGTCACCTGTGTCACCTTCCACACTGCTTGGTCCTGCATGTCTCATGTGGCTGAGGAGGGTCAGCTGAGGACCTGATGGGGCATAGGAGAAGGTAGGGTGCTGAACTGTGTGAAGGTAGGTGTCCTTGGTGCTGACTGTAGGAGAAGATACTGTTGCCAGTACAGCAGAACATAGAAAAATGCACCAGAGCAGATGGAGCAAAGAAAGGCTTGAAAACTCGGGACATTTCATATTTAGAAAAGAAGAGGGCTGGAAGCCAAGCCTTCAGGAAGCATAGAGGGGCATGTAAAGAAGAAGGGGTCCACTGTGTGCATGCATGTAAATGTATGTGTGTGGGAGCACAACACAACCAACAAAAAATCAGGGTAGATCTTTGGGCTTCTTGGTTGAAAAACATATTTAAAAAATAATTTTTATTATAATTGTACAGAAAGTAAATTTCTATTGTTGTGGAGTACTCTTAACATACCCCCTTTTTCCCTTTTCTCTTTCCCGGAGATTTGGGGATAAGAATCACAATGGAGGTTTCCTTAGCAATGGAATCCCCACTTTCCCAGTATCCAAAGATACTGTGAAAGATACTGACTGTCACTTTGCCAAGCTTTCTTTCCAGCCAGACTCCTGTTCCCCAGCCTCTCATAGCATAACAGTTACTTCCCATCTTCTGGATGGTTTTGGTGCAGCCAGGGAAAGTTCTGTTTTGTGGTCTCTCTCTGTGTCTCTCTGATTCTGTCTGTCAGGGTTTTAAGACTGTATTTTAATAATGCCAAAGGAAATCCCAGGGCCTTGTGTGTTTTTCACTGTTCACCCCCCACCTCCAGTATTTTGGGCCAGAGCCCTCTGAGCTTGATATGATGAAATTCAGGTCATTGTACAGAAAATACTGAGCATGGGTCCCAGGAGGCAAAATCTGGGACTGGAAGGTAAGATGAGAAGCAGCCAAAAAACCCAGAAGGTAAGTTCAACCAGATGAATAGTCATTTCCTATCCTTGAAATTTTCTTTATGATCTTCTGTCTGGCCAGCTGAGTCAGGAGAAGCTGGGGAAGAAAAGCACTGGCTAGGGTCAAGGGCTTGGCTGGTGGCTCACAGTGGGACCCCTGGGAGGCCTTGTTTTCCAGTCTGTGGTGGGGGTGCTGTGCCTGCATTGTTCAACCTTGCACTTGAGAAGGCCAGAGCAGGAACTGGGGATTGATAGGTATTGGTGTGTGTGAGATGTGAGTGTGAGTATGTGTGAGAAGGAGTGTATGAGAATGTGTATATATGTGAAAGAGGATGTATGAATGTGAGCATGTGAATGTTTTTGAGCATCTGAGTGTGCTAGTGTGTGAAAGTGAGTGTATATACATGTGTGTGCATGATGGTGTGTGTGAGTGCATCTGTGAGAATGTGTGTGAATATGCATGAATATGTAAGCATGTATCAGTGTGTTTGAATGTAAAGAGAGTATGTATAGATGTGTAAAGGTATGAGTGCATGAATGTCCATTGTATATGTGTGCATGTGAGTGTGTATAGGTGTACATACAGAAAAGTATGTATTTATAATCTAAAGACTTTTTAAAAAGCAAAAAGTATCATTATCACACCTAAAACTGTTACCAATAATTCCTTAATACCATCAAATCTCTCCAAATGTTCTCATAAATGATATTTTTATAACTTGTTGAATTAAGATCCAAATTAGGCTCTTACATTGCTAATCTAAAGATCTGTCTTGCTCTTTCACTGCATGTATTTGTTGAGTCAATAGGTACTCTATTCCCTGGAGTTGCTCTCAGTTTAGATTTTGCTCATTCAGATTTTGCATTCAGATGTTGTCACTGATAGCAACTCTTCTGTCCCAGGTATTTCTTATGACCTGAGGTTGCATCTCCTTCAGGTTCAAATGTTTGTCAAGAACAGCTCACAGGACATGGGTCCTCCTACAAGAGGCATAGCATGTCTGCTTGTGTCTGTGGTGATTTTAGTGGCATTGAGAATCAATACCCAGAGGACCAATAACCTTGATGACCCTGACACATGTTTGAGACAAAAACCACTGCACTTCTCATGCTGCTTGGGTGCTCTCAGAGTGGGGTGGCCACATTATTGTTCTTTGTATGGAAACTGCAGTGCTGTCTCCATAGCCTCTACAGTCTGTCTATAGCCTACCCTGGGGAGGGTTAATGGCATGAAACAGTATCTTTTGTCCATCCCTCAGCCTAATCCTTAATGGACTGGTGATAATGGTGCCTTTCCTTTGTCCTCACAGACTGTTCTGATGGCTAACTGTTGATGTGGCAAGTCTTTGGGTGATTCCTCTTCAAATGAGCAGGGAATTCCCTTTATTCTAGCATCCCATTGTAGTCAAAAGGTGAGCTATGCAGTGCCTCCCAGAAACTTTGTGGTAAAATCTCATGATCTCCCCTTAGCTGCTGAGAAATGACTCCATAACACCTGAGCTGAAGCTGGGTGGGCCCAGGACAGAACTGCCACACAAGTCACAGGTGGACCTTATCTTGAATGTTTTCAGAAGGAAGAAAAGCAACGAGGACAGAGCGAAACTGTGCAGGTTGAGATAGAGGACAGTTGATGGGCAAAGGCAGCCATCAGACAAAAAACAAAAGGGTTAATTATCCAAAGGCTTTTCGACATATTTTCTTATGTGTGGGAAAAACATGAACAAGTGGGCCTGCAGGACAATATTGCAACTGAAAGCTAGGGGGACTATTTGTTGTGTGTCATGAAGTAGACCAAGCCTGACATTTGCTCACAGCAGGGCACACCTTCACCTACTACTGAGGCTTTTCCATGTTGTCATATGGGTGCTGTGGCTCAGCTGCCTAAGAACAGGGAGGTGCCCCCAGGGACCAGGGCAGATTGCTGGGCTGCCACTATTTTAAGATGACAGGTTAGTTATATGTATGTGTATATTATGGCTGGAAGGCACAGTGCGGGGCACCCAGGATTGTGATGATCTAGAAGGTAGGGATAATTCTAGAAACTGTGAGGAGCTCCAGCTGGGTGCTCAGTTGATTAGAGCATTGTCCTGACACATCAAGGTTGTGGGTTTGATCCCCAGTCAAGGCACATACAAGAAGCAACCAATTAGTGCATAGATGAGTGAAACAACAAATCAAGCCCCTCCTATCTCCCAATCCTTCTCCCTCTCTCTCTTTCTCTAAAAAAGATGGATTAAACTGTGAGGATAAGGGAAGAGGCAGTAGTAGCAGAGGCAGAAGAGGGTGGAGGGAAGCAGAACTATGGATTATGTGTATTTGGCTACTGTTTGCTGTGTGATATCCAAGAAAAACTCTCTTCTCCCCTTCCCCACAAAATAGTCAGTGAGTTGTCTGTCACCTGCTAATTATGGCTGGGTGCTCACTGTTATTCTGAGGATAATGAGAGTTCCAGATCTGAATTCACAGTGGGTGACAGGGAGAGGTCAGCTGTGTGGTCACAGGCACATGAATGAAGAGGCCCTGACGGCCACTGACTGTGAACAGTGCATCTCTTTGGAGATGATTTTTGTTTCCATCAACAGTTGTGTCACAGGAGGATGCCTGCACTGAGACCTCATTTAGGATTCTTAGCACTTCTGTGTTTGCATCTTCCAAATTAGACTTGGAAACAAAGGGATGACTAGGAATGCAATTGATGTTCGGCTGACACAGTAGAGAAGAGCCTGAATGATGAAAATCACTGACCAGTCTATGATCAGCCTTTTACAACAAAAAGTGGCTCTGAAGTTTGGAAACCATCAACTTGTCAACTTGATTCATGGCTAATGAGCAGGAGACAACAGGTGAACTTTTACAATATTTTCCTTTTCACTTCCCCTCATTCTCTTTTTCTCTTCAGAGCAGTAGATTTGATGTGCTTGATATTTTTACAGAAGTGGAGGGAAGCTTAAATGTGGCTACTCTCTCATTGCATCCCAGTTCTGTTTTGCACAGTGTGCATTCTTTCATGATTTCTCTCACTTTCAGGAGACACTGTTGAGTGGGACTCTTATGTTGCAACTAAAAGCAAAAGATGCCACAATCACCACATCTGCAGTAAGTTGTCTGCAAGCTCCCAGCCCTAGACTCCTGGAGAAGGCAGGCTACAATATTGCCATCCACTCTAACCTCTCTTCACACAAAAGAGACAGTGAGTCACTGACCATTGGGTACAGCAGTGGTGGGAAAGGCTTTCCTTGTGCATGAAAGTAGAAGGGGATTCTGTGTCAATCACTGCATCTTCCCCATTGATGGGGGACACACAGCCCCCAACACTGGACAGATGGGATGGACAGTCATTTGTTAATCACATGTACTACCAGCTCAGGAGAGGAGAGCACCATACCTCATGCAGGAGTACCCTGGGGAACAGAGTGAACCAGCAGGGGTGTAGGGGGCTGGCTTTGTAGTAACAAAAGAGGGAGGTGCTTCCTTGTTCCAGCAGGAGGCAGTGATTGGCATGTTTGACCCTGCCACTCAGCAATTAGTAGGAATTGCTGGCCCATTTAATTAGAAAGCTGTTTGTTGGCTGGGTTGGCGGGGGGGGGGGGAGGGGGCTTAAATGGGGGAAANGAGGGGGGGGGGGGGGGGGGGGAGCTTATCTGTGGAAACAGAGTGGCAAGGGGAACCTGCAGTTATACCATTGGAGGCTCTGCCAATTTACCAGATGTCCATGAAGCACATACATTTGAACCTTAATTTTAAGCTTTGTTCCCTAAAAAAGGTGTTCCAGGAAGTCATGGGTAATAGCAGAGAGTGGCTGCCAGAAAGGAAGCCCAACACCTTATGCCAATTCTCAGCTATGGATCCTGCAGGTGCCATCACAGGAAAATGCAGCCAGAACACTTTGGGATCTTAAGTCCTGTCCCTGTGCAGCTCCATGCCTCTCAGAAGGCACAGAAGGGGTTCCTGCAATATGAACGGGCACAGAGGTCCCAGAGCATCATGAATCAGGGTACTCCCCAGTAGTATGAAGCCTTTACTAGTCACATCTTGGACAATTTAAGCATCAAAATAAATTATAGTAATAGATTACAACCCATTGAGTACAATAGGCATCCAGGAGTTTCTACTGACATAAATAAGTGGAAGTAAAGGAAAGTTCTTCCCTAGAGGAGAATGCTGACTAATGCTTGTAAAAGAAATGGTGGAATTGAGACATTACCTTGTAGAAATTACTTTAAGGGGCTGATTTGGGTGGAAGTCATTGCTAGATGTTGTGCTGGTGGGTGGAACTTGATGAGAGAAGGATATGAGTTGTAATTGCAGGATGTCTTCCACAAAACACTAATCAAAATAGGTAATGGTGACATTGCAATAAAGAAGCCTGGAAGAAACCAAGGTCATTAAGGTGACACCGTACAGTGAAGAAAAGAGCTGACACTATGTGCATTGAGCATCATTCCTGATGTGGAGGCCTGGCCTCTCAGTCACCCTCATTCTTTCTACAATTATCAAAAACACAAGAGATTGAAAGGGTGAATAACTTTCCAGACTGGAGTAAACTGAAGACATGGTAACTACATGTAGTGCATGATCCTGGACCAGAAAGAAAGTACAGGCACTATTGAGAAAATTGACAAAATTTGAATAGTATGTATGTGTTGGATGCTAATGTTGCATTGCTATTGATTTCTTCTTTTTTCTTTTTTCCTTAATTATTTAACTACAATTGTCTCCATTTTCTCACCACCACTTTTCCCTGCCCTAGTCATACCCACCTTGCATTCTCAACCCTACTCCACTTTGGCTTTGTTCATGGGTCCTTTACACATGTTTCTTGATGACCATTTCCATTCTTTCCTGTTATCCCCCTCCCCATCTCCCCTCCCCTCTGGTTACTGTCAGTTTGTTCTTATCTTGATTAGGAGGGTTGTTCAGTGTTCATGCATGAGAGAGTCTGTGGGGAGGAGGAATATTACACACTGTAATATTTGGGGATGAATGCAGATTGTTCACAAATACTTCCAAAAACAGACTAGTGATTTAATGATCACAGGTGGATGGAGAGAAGGTGAAATAGAGAAAGTGTGATAACACTTAAACCATTATATGATATATTGAAATATTTTATACTGTTCTGGTAACTTTTCTGTAAGTTTGATCTATTTTGAAATAAATTGTTGAAAGTGGAGAAATTGCAGAAGAAATAGTATCCTGATAAAATAATATTCAGTTAGTCAAAATTTAATGAGCTCTTAGCATACTTTATACTCTCAGGTTAATTACAGTGGAAATATTCAACAGATGGAAATGACAATTATTCAGTTTTAAACCAGAAGACAGCATGATACAGACCTTTATCACTACAGTAGAACAGTAGTGATTACTCCTCAAGAATTTCTCAGGGAGATCCAAAAATTTTAACTCTTTCTCTATCTTATCTCTTTTTAATTTTGAAAATAAGATTCTTAAAACAACTAAAGGACTTTTACACAGTGGAATACTGCTTGGCCATAAAAAAGAAGAAAAATTTACCCCTTGCAACAGTGTGGATGGAGCTGGAGAACATTATGCTAAATGAAATAAGGCAATCAGAGAAAAACAAATACCGTATGATCTCACTCATATGTGGAATCTAATGAACAAACTGAACTAACAAGAAAAAGGGGGAGAGACTCATAGATGGAGATCAGGATAACAGCTGGGTGGGGACAGAGTTTAGGGGGGCAGAAGGATTGAGCAAAAAGGAAAAAGGACTCATGGACATGGACAAGAGTATGGTGATTGCTGGGAGAGAGTCATAAAAAGGGACTAAAGGGTAATGGAAAAAAAACAATAAAGATTAAATTTAAAAAAGACTCTTTCAAAAAAAAAGTTTCTTTCATTTTGGACTTCCCTAAAGAAAATTTCAAAAATGCTGAAAAGTGAAAAACGCAAAGAAAATCTAGGTATAGCCATTGTTAACATTTTTGGTCCATTTCCTCCCACATATTCTGAAGCAGACTTTTATTTTGTTTTAGGCAAGTTAAATCACATTTATGTACACTTTTATCATCACCATCTTTCTTCTATCATCTCTAGTATTTTTCCACCTGGTCTTTGTCAATGACAACTTTAATGGCTAATAATACTCTATCCTGTAGAGTGCCTGCTCTAGGTCGGTCATCCACCCCTGTGGATGGCAGAACAGAGGAAAAAACAGACCTTGAGTCTTGATGTTTCTGCTGAGCTGTCGAATCAGTCTACCTGGAACCACACAGCTGCTGCACTTCTGGGTCCAGGACAACCTATTTTTCAACTAAATCAACTCCACTGGGGTTTTTCTGTTACAACCAAAAGTGTTCTCTTCCAAAATAGGTAATATTGAGCTACACTGGTTGAATAAAATTATTGATAGCTTCAAAATATTTTTGTATGAGACTGAAAAGATAGGAGCTCTTCTTAATTTTCTAAGCCTTCATGACTATGTATTATGGTATTCCAGCTCTTTTGTGCTTCTATCTGTGTATTCTTAGATTGCTTCTTTCTTGAGTCTTTCCACCCAACCACTACAATACCCTGGTGATGAGGAAACTTGGTGCCCAATCCATCCACTGATGTTCTCCATTCAGTGTGGCCCGAGTCTCCCCAGATTTCCAAAGTTCTGAAAACCCTGGGATGGGGGAGCCCAGGGTAAATGAGCAAAGATTAGGTGATAACTTAATTTTAAAAAGCACGAAATAAACATTCATAAGAAGGAGTGTTTAAACAAATTCTATTGGATCCACTAGAGAAATTATACATACTTAATAAAAATAATTTTAAAAGAATATTATATATCACTAAAAACTATAATCTTTACTGTAAAAACAAATATGTGAACTTCTTTTTTTTAGGATTTATTTTATTTTATTTTTTATTTAATTATTTATTTTTATTTAATTATTTTTCAAGTAAAGTTTTCTGTCTATTACTCCCATCCCATCCCACCCCCCATTCTCCCCCTCCCTCCCATTTCCACCCTTCTCAGTTGTTGTCCATGTATCCTTTATATAGGTTCCTCTAAATCCCTCCCTTATTTCCCCTGAAATTCCCTCCCCTCTCCCCTCTGGTCACTGTCAGCCTGTTCTCTATTTCAGTGTCTTTGGTTATATTTTGCTTGCTTGTTTGTTTTGTTGTTTAGCTTCCTGTTAGAGGTGAGATCATATGGTATTTGTCCTTCAACACCTGGCATATTTCACTCAGCATAATGCTTTCCAGTTCCATCCATGTTGTTGCAAAAGGTAGGAGCTCCTTCTTTCTTTCTGCAGCATAAAATTCCATTGTGTATATGTACCATAGTTTTTTGATCCATTCATTTACTGACAGGCACCTAGGTTGCTTCCAACTCTTAGCTATTGTAAATTGTGCTGCTATGAACATTGAGGTGCATATGTTCTTCGGGATTGATGTTTTAGGGTTCTTAGGATAGAATCCCAGCAGTGGAATTGCTGGGTCAAAAGGCAAGTCCAATTTTAGTTTTCTGAGAAAATTCCATACTGTTTTCCATAAGGGTTTTTCCAGTCTGCAATCCCACCAACAGTGGACCAGAATCCCCTTTTCCCCACACCCTCTCCAACATTTGTTGTTTATTGCTTTATGATAGCCGTTCTGACTGGTGTAAAGTGGTATCTCATTGTGGTTTTAATTTGCATCTCTCTGATAGCAAGTGATATTGAGCATCTTTTCATGTGTCTCTGGATCCTCTGTATGTCCTCCTTGCAGAAGTGTCTGTTCAAGTCCTTTCCCCATTTTTTAATTGGGTTAGTACTACCCAAAGCAATTTACAGATTCAATGCAACACCTATGGCATATTTCACAGACATAGAACAAACACTTCAAAAATTTATATGGAACCATAAAAGACCCCAAATAGCAGCTGCAGTGTTGAGAAAGAAGAACAAAGTAGGAGGGATCACAATACCTGATATCAAACTGTATTACAAGGCCACTGTAATCAAAACAGCCTGGTACTGGCATCAAAACAGGCACATAGACCAATGGAACAGAATAGAGGACCCAGAAATAAACCCAACTCTCTACAGTCAATTAATATTCGACAAAGGGGGCAGTATCATAAAATGGGGTAAAGATAGCCTCTTCAACAAATGGTGTTTGGAGAACTGGACAGCTACATGCAAAAAAATGAAACTCAAGCACCAACTTACACCATATACCAAAATAAATTCAAGGTGGAGAAAAGACATAAATATAAGCTGTGACACCATTAAAGTCCTAGAGGAGAACATTGGCAGGAAAATCTCAGATATTTCACGCAGCAACATTTTTACTGATATGTCCTCTAGAGCAAGGAATATAAAGGAAAGAATAAACAAATGGGATCTCATCAAAATAAAAAGCTTCTGTGCGGCTAAAGAAAAAAGCATTATTTTAATGTCTTTATATAAATGTCTTTATTTTAAAGACAACCAACTGTATGGGAAAACATATTTGCCAATGATACCTCAGGCAATGGTTTAATCTCCAAAATATACAAAGAACTCAAATATGTGAACTTCTAGTGCAGGCAATAGGGCAAAGTATAGAAATTTATAAAAGTACCATCTAGAAATATACAGTAACAAATATGTTTTCAATACATAACCAAGTAAGCAGAAAAGTAGTACAAAGTGAGAGCTCAGAAAGAGAGCCATTATGTTTAGGGGTATAATGTGGCCAGTGTGGAATTCCCATGTTGGGAAATGAGAGAGCATTAAGGAATGGGCTGCTCTCTTGGCAACCCATAGGCCAAAAGTACAATATCCAATCAAAGCTCCAGACACAGAAAAATGAAAATGAAAAAAGACAAGAAAACAGGAAAAACATTTTGTGTTTTCAAGATAAGAAAGAATTTCTTTTTAAAAAAGCATTGAATGAAAGTTATTCTGAAGATTCAAAGTAAGGCAGTAGAGCATAAACAGGTCATTGTTCGCTTTTTTTAAAGGGACTTTAAAAATTTAATCTTTATTGTATTTTTCCATTACCATTTAGTCCCCTTATACCCCCTACCCTCAGCAATCACTACACTCTTGTCCATGTGCATGAGTTCCTTTTCCTGTTTTGCTCAATCCCTCCACCACATCACCTTCCCCCCGATAACTGCCATCTGCTCTCCATCTGTGAGTCTGCCCCCATTTTGCTTGTTAGTTTAGTTTGTTAGTTAGATTCCACATATGAATGAAATCATATGCTATTTGCCTTTCTCTAACTGGCTTATTTCACTTAGCATAATGTCCTCCAGGTCCATCAACACTGTAGCAAAGGGTATAATTTTCTTTTTTACAGTTGATAGTATTCCATTGTGTAAATGTCCCATACTTGTTTTATCTACTCATATATGATGGACCCTTGGGCTTCTTCCATATCATGGCCATTGTAAATAATGCTGCACTGAACATAAAGGTGCTTATATTATTTCAAATTAGTGTGTTGGGTTCCTTTGTATATATTCCCAGAAGTGGAGTTGCTGGGTCAAAAGGCAGATCCATATTTAAATTTTTGAGGTATCTGCATACCACTTTTTAACAGTGCCTGCACCAATCTGCATTCTCACCAAAGGGCAAAAGGGTCCCTCTTTCTTCACATCCTCCCCAGCACTTTCTGTTTGTTGATGTATTGATGATAGCCATTCTGACAGATGTGAGATAGTATCTCACTGTGGTTTTAAATTGCATTTCTCTGATGATTAGTGATGTCGAGCATCTTTTTATATGTCTATTGGCCATTTGTATGTGTCTATTCAGTGGAGAAGTGTCTATTCAGCTCCTTGGCCTATTTTTTAAATTGGGTTGGCTTTTTTTTGGTATTGAATTTTGTAAGTTCTTTATAAATTTTGGATATTAATCCTTTATCAGATGTATTAGCAAATATGTTCTCCCAATCTGTGGGTTTTCTGTTTATTTTGTTGACCATTTCCTTTGCAAAAAACATTTTAGTTTTATGTAGTCCCATTTGTTTATTTTTTCCTTTGTTTCCCTTGCCTGGGGAGATATATCCAATAAAAAATTTATATGAGCAATGTCTGAGATATTGTTGCCTATGTTTTCTTCTAGGATTTTTGTGGTTTTGGGTCTAACATTTAAGTCTTTAATTCATTTTGAATTTATTCTTGTAAGTGGTGTAAGAAGGTGACCTAGCTTTATTTTTCTGCACATATCTGTCCAATTTTTCCAACATCATGTATTAAATAAACTATCTTTAGCCCATTGTATATGCTTGCTTCCTCTGTCAAATATTAATTGTCTATAATGGTGTGGGTTTATTTCTGGGCTCTCTATGTTGTTCCATTGATCTGTGTGTCTGTTTTTTTTTAAGATTTTATGTATTTATCTTCCGAGAGGAAGGGAAGGAGAGAGGGAGAAAAATATCAATGTATGGTTGCCCCTCGTGTGTACCCTACTGGAGACCTGGCCTGCAACCCAGGCATGTGTCCTGACTGGGAATCGAACCTCGATCCTTTGGTTCGCAGGTCCGTGCTCAATCCATTGAGCTACGCCAGCCAGGGCTGTGTGGCTGTTTTTATACCAGTACCATGCTGTTTTGATTCCTGTGGGCTTATAGTATAGTTTCATATTATGTAGTGTGATTCCTCCAACTTTATTTTTCCTTCTCAAGATTGCAGGGTTACTCTGAAGGGCCTTTTGTGGTTCCATATACATTTTTGAAATATTTGTTCTAGTTCTGTGAAATACATCATTGGAATCTTGGTAGGAATTGCATTGAAGCTATAGATTGCTTTGCATATATGGACATATTATGATGTTATTTTTTTCTATACAAGAACACAATATATGCTTCCACATACTTGTATCTTCTATTTCTTTCTTCACTGTCTTACATTTTCAGTGTCTAAGGTCTTTTATCTCCTTAGGTATTAAGGTCTCCTTAAGGTCTTATCTCCTTAAGGTCTTTTATTCCTAGGTATTTTATTCATTTTAAGAAATTGCGAATTGGATTGTTTTCTTAATTTCCCTTTCTGTTAGTTCATTATTGGCACATATAAATGAAATTGATTTCTGGATATTAATTTTGTATCCTGCTACTTTGTTGAACTAATTTGGGTAGATTCTGGGTGGGATCTTGAGTTTATGTACGATAGCATGTCATCTGCAAATAAAGGCTGTTTTACTTCTTTATTTTCAATTTGGGTGCCTTTTATTTCTTCTTCTCATCTGATTGCTGTGTCTAGAACTTCCAGTACTATGTTAAATAAAAGAGGCAAGAGAAGATATCACTGTCTTGTCTTCTGTCTTAAGGGGAATGCTCATAGTTTTTGCTCACTGAGTATGATACTGGCACTGAGTTCATCATATATGGCCTTTATTATGTTTAGGTATGTTCCCTCTAATCCATTATACTGAGAGTTTATATCATAAGCAGGTGCTGGACTTTATCAAATGTTTTTTCTGCATCTCTTGGTATGATCATGTGGTTTTTATTCTTCATTTTGTTAATGTGGTGAATCATATTTATTGATTTGCCAATGTCATACCAACCTTGTATTCTTGGATTCAATCCCATTTGATCATGTTGTATGAACTTTTAATGCACTGCTATATTTGGTTCGCTAATATTTTGTTGAGGATTTTAGCATCTGTGTTCATTATGGATATTGGCCTATAATTTTTGCTTTTGTTGTATCTTTATCTGTTTTTTAAATTAAGATAATGTTGTCCTAGTAAAACGAGCTTGAGGTCTTCCCTCCTCTAGAATTTTATGAAATAGTTTGAGGAGAAGTGGTAGGTCTTCTCAGGATATTTGGAAAAAGTCATCTGTGAAGCCATTTGGTCCAGGCTTTTGTTTGCTGGGAGTTTTTTGATTACTGCTTCAATTCCATTAGGTGTTATCTGTTTGTTCAGATTCTGATTTTTCCTGATTTAATTTTGGAAGATTGTATATTTCTAGGAATTTATTTATTTTGTCCCTGTTGTTCAGTTTTTGGCATATAGTTGTTCATAATATTTTCTTATAACCCTTTGTATTTCTTTGGAGTCTGTTGTTATTTCTTCTTTCCATTTCTGATTTTATTCATTTGCATCCTCTCTCTTTTTTTTCCTGATGAGTCTAGTTAAAGGTTTGTCAGTCTTGTTTATCTTTTCCAAGAACCAGTTCTTGAATTCACTGATCTTTTGTGTTTTTTTCTTTAGACTCCATTTCATTGATTTCTGCTCTGATCTTTACTATTTCCTTCCTTATACTCACTTTGGACATTTTGTTGTTATTTTTCAACATATTTGATAACTTACTTAAGCTTTTTTTAAAGATAGCCCTGTAATGCTATGAATTTTCCTGTTAAGACTGCTTTCCCAGTGCCCCATAGATTTTGGATTGTTGTATTCTCATTTTCATTTGTTTCAAGGTATCTCTTAATTTCTTCCATGATCTTGTTGTTGACTCATTCATTGTTTAATAACATCTTATTTTGCTTCCATGTCTTTGTGTGTTTCAATGTGTTTCTTATGATTGATATCTAGTCATTGCATTATGGTCAGAGGAGATGCTTAATGTGATTTCAATCTTCTTAAATTTATTGAAGCTTGTTTTGTGTCCTAACATGTGGTCTATCCTAGCAAATGTTTCATGTGCACTTGAAAATTATGTATATTCTGCTGCTTTGGGGGAAGATGCTCTGATGATACCAGTTAAGTCCATCTGATCCAATGTGTCATTGAAGTCCACTGTCTCATTGTTGATTTTCTGTCTGGAATATTTATCCATTAAAGTCAATAGGGTATTAAAATCTTCATGTATTAACTATGTCTGTATTTCTATCAATCTGTCCTTTTATATCTATCAAGATTTGCTTTACATATTTAGGTGCTTCTTTGTTGGATGCACAGATGTTTACTGAGGTTATATCCTCTTATTGGATTGTCTTTATCATTATGTAGTGTCCTTCATTGTCTCTGTCACCTTAGTTTTAAAGTCTATTTTTTCCAGATATAAGTTCTGTCACCTCAGCTTTTTTTCCTTTCCATTTGCATGAAATATATCTTTCCACGCCTTTACTTTTAGTCTGTGTTTATCTTTCTATCTGAGATGGGTCTCTTGGAGGCAGCATATATACCAGTCTTATGTTCTTATTTTTTCTACTACCCTATGTCTTTTGATTGGAGCATTTAAGCCATTTAAGTTTAAGATGATTATTGATAAATATATATATTTAGTGCCATTTTATTGTTACATTATTTTCCTCTGTTTTCCTTGTTGTTTCCTTGTTGTTGTTGTTGTTCTCCTCCTCCTCCTCCTGCCCCTCCTCCTCCTTCTGCTTCTTCTTGCAAGCCCTTTAACTTTTTTTCAGTGTTACTTTGGCATTAACAAGCTTATTCAGCTTTTACTTGTCTGCGAGGCTCCTTATTTCTACTTCAATTTTAAATAATAGCCTTGCTGGATAAAGTAGCATTGGTCATAGGCCCTTGCTTTTCATCACCTTGAATATTTTATGCCACTAGGTTCTGGCCTGAAATGTTTCTGTTGAGAAATCAGATGACAGTCTAATTGGTACTCTTTCATATGTAACTAGCCCTTTTCTCTTGTGTCTTTAAGATTCTCTCCTTGTCTTTAAGCCTTATCATTTTTATTATGTTGTGTCTTGGTGTAGGCCTCTTTGGGTTCAACTTGCCTGGGACTCTCTGAGGCTCCTGGATTTTTCTGCCTTTTTCCTTCCCTACATTAGGTAAGTTTTCAGTCATTATTTCTTCAAATAGATTTTCAACCCCATGCTTGCTCTCTTCTCATTCTAATATTCCTACAATGCTGATGTTGTTACACTTCATGTTGTCCCAAATATTTCTTAAGTTCTCTTCGTTGTTAAATTATTTTTTCTTTTTGCTGCTCTGCCTGGGTGTTTTTTCTACCTTGTCTTTCAAATCACTGATTGGATGCTCTGCTTCATCTATTCTACTGTTTATTCCTTCCAGTGTAGTATTTATTGCAGATATTGCATTCTTTTTCTCTGATTGGTCCTTTGTTTACGGTTTCTATGTCTTTTTTTTCATGCTATTGAGTATCCTTATAATCATTACTCTAAACTCTCTGGCTGATAAATTGCTTACCTCCATTTCTTCTAGTGCTTCTTCTGTAGAACTCACTTGTTCTTTCATTTTGGGTTTGTTTCTTTGTCTTCCCATTTGGGCTTCTTCTTTTTGTTTCCTGCATTTGTTGTTAAACCAATCAGTGATATAGTCTTAAGCTATAATCAGCAGCCCAGCTCGAGCAACACAGGATGGCACACAGTAATTCTTATGGACAATGTGATTGCTTCTCCTCAGGCTGATGCCATTTGGAGGGGAGTGCTCCTTATCTTCTGTGGTATGGGGAATGACTCAGCAAAGGGGTCCTTTAGTTCTCTCCCCAGAACCCTCAGTTCCAGATTTTCCTCAAGCACGTCTGGTCTATTCTACCCTCCCTCTTCTAGAGCCCAGGGTAAGTGCCTACAAACAAAATTTTGTGCATTTTCCCTTTAAGAAGCTCACTGCATCTCCAGCTGTTTTTCCCTGGCAGACAGCTTGTTTTCACAGCTGAGTGTTATCTGGGTCCCCTTTCAGCTCTAGTGCTGTAGGCTGAGGAGCACTGGCTTGGGGTTTAGATCCCACACTTCTCAGGGCAACACCCCTGGCTGCTGAATAATTTCTCTGAATCTTCAGCTGTCATCAATGCCAGCCTTCTCCCATCTCCTCTCCCTACCAGCCTTGTTGTGGTGATGTGGTTTCTTCTGTCTGTCCTTGGTTATAGGGCTTATTTCCAGCTAGTGTTCAGTTGTTATTCTGAATGATTTCTCCATAATTTAGTTGTAATTACAAATTGGTCCTGGGACGAGGTTAGTGTAGCTTCCATTTGCTTCTCTGCCATCTTGAATCAGCATCAGGTTATGGGTTTTTTGAAGTCAAATAGAACAGAGTTCAAATTTCAGTTCTACCAAATAATATCTTGAATAAAAAACTGAGGGATTAAGTCATTTACCTGTGGATCAAGATAAATAACAGTATTATTCTTTTTCCGGTTTTATTGAGGTATATAATTATTGTACATCATTGTACAATTTTGAAGTGTACATCAAAATGGTTTGCTTTGTAAATATTATGAAATTATTAGTGTAGTAAGTTTAGTTAGCTTGAATTCTTTCATATAGGTATCATAAAAAGAGAAAGAAGAAAAACAGAATTTCTTTCCTTGTCATGAGAACTCTTAAATCTCTTAGAATTTACTTTCCTAACTTCCTTTTATAGATAAGCACCATAATCATAAACTATGAAAAAAATAAAAATACTAAACTCAATTAAGTTAAAAACTTGTGAATTACAAAACATAATCCAAAAGTTCCAGCAGATAGGCCTGGTTTTAGGAAAGACATTGGTAATGCTGTAACGGGTTGTATTACTAAAAAAATATGAATACTTCCTGCTCTATGATGAGAAGAAAATAAGAAATTCATTTTGGAGAAAACATTGCCTAGTCATATCCAGTCCTCTCTTTAGTCATCAGCTTTCCTTCTTAGGGTGGCCGCATAGTTATATTTGGCCAACAATATTTGAGCAAAATAATATTTGTCATTTATGGGCCTGGTCTCTCAGACATCTCATCTGATAATCCATGGGCTCTGTCTCCTCATCTTTATCACTGGAAGTGAAGGCCTTAAAGATGGAGAGCCACACAGTGAGATGTTCTGATCCCAAGATCCACATGGAGAAGAGCAATGGTCTAGTCTAGCTCTATGTCACATTAGGATGTGAGCAATAGGTAATTTTTTATTATGTTAAGATACCAAGATATTTGAGTTGTTTGTTAATGTAGTCAGTGCTAAGTACCTTTATTCTTCAGAAATTAATGTCAGGGTAGGGTCCTCAAACATGGAAAATCTGTGATCTCTGACATTGCCAGGGTTTTGGGTGGCAGATGGCAGGGAAAGTAACACTGGAGTCTGGAAACATGGAAATATGTGCTACGGTCTGGTAAATATTTGGTAAAAGTTGTTGCTCATGTTAATTGGGAAGCACGCCATGTACCTGACTGAGCCAACAACTTGAGAAGGGGAAGTGAATTATAAAGGTTCAGGATCTATTAGCTACATTTGGAAGGGTATTCCAAGAATAGGATGACCTCAAGAAAAAATTCAGTGGGTTATAAGGAAAAATAAAAGGGAACAGGGAACATCCACAAATTCTAGTCACTTAGGATTGGAAAAGCTAAGGGCTTTTAGACCAAAAGTAATAATTTATATATTTTAAAACACGAGGCCAACAAGAGCACAGGTAAGCTTCTCCATTGAATAAAGAGAAAGATGAAGCTGAGGAGGTGGTCTTCCTTCAGAAGCCCAAAAGCCCCCCAAAAGCCTCCAGAGACTTGAGGGCAAGAGCGTGAGGATGAGAAAACAGTAATAAAAAAGACATGTATCTCTATTTAGGGAAGAAAAATAACCGTGGGTATAGTTACTGGGGTTTGGACATAAATGGAAGAAAATAGACTAGAAGCCTATCAAGCATGTTGCCAAAGAAACATTAATGGGTTAAAAGCAAAGGAGCCTTAGATGGTTGAGTCACTTAACAGAACAAAGCCTGCAAAAACATATCTGAAATTCAGTGAGCAAAATCAATCTTTTATAATGTTAAGTTATAAGATTTAATGTTATTTATTATGGTAGGTAGGGTTAATTAGCCTGACTAATATTTATATAGAGAGAGTCAAGCCAATATATAAACTTCCAAGTGGTCTATAGAAATAACAAGTTGTTCAGAATTATGAAAATGAAAATAGCACTTAAGGGCAATTTTCCACCTGCCAAACTGGCAGAAAGCAGCCAACTGATACCAAGACAAACAGAAACCCTCTGTGGAGTACACAGAGCTCCACATAGGAAATGGGGCAACAGGAGATCAGGAGGTTGTGGTGGAGCCACAAGATTCAAGATCAAATGCCTTTATATGTCCCAGAGAAAAGGGAGCTAGGGTGTGTGGGGGCAACTTTGCCAAAAAAGTCCCCCCATCCACCATGGATGGAAGTGAAACTACCAAGACATGATCTGCTTGGGGAGGAGAGGTGGTCAATCTCTCAGAGGAGAAAGACCAAGAGCCCATTCCTCAACGGCTTTATTGGGTTGTAATACATAGGAATACAGGCGGTAAGGATCAAACAGTAGATAACATTTCAAAGAAATCCGAGGGCTTAGTCTGAGTCAGGTAAGGGGGTTGCAAAAACTTTGGGAGACATACTCATTTCTTGCTCAGACTCTTATAATATGAATGAAAGCAGTGTTAGCAAAGCAGTCTTCACAGGACTTTTAGGCAATCTTTCTTATGTCTGATCACCCTGGATCCCACTTTAGTCAGCAAGGGGCTGCACTGCCTTCCCCTTCATAAGTTTTAGGCTTAAGTGGATTAGAGCCAGGAAGTGCTTCTCCCAGATGAAAATGGGGACTCAGGCTATGCCAGAATAGCTGGGGGCGAGGGTCCATCACTCCCTCTTTGTTGCAGCCTTCCATGATGGCTTCCCAAGTGATCATGTCTGGCTTAGGTTGCCCCCCCTCTGAGGGGTCTTACCCATCTCTGACTAACTGACCAAGCATTGGGGGCTGGGGAGAAGCAGAAGCAGTGCTTGCTGCCAGAGGCAAGCTTTGTCTCCCTAGTGGCTCGCATTCCAGAGGTCGCTCACTCAGCCTTAGCCATGGAGGGCAGTTACAACTCCTGAAACCAGGCAGAGTGGTTCCCAACAGAGGTGGGGTGGTCATGCGAACACAGACAGAACCCTCATGGCCAGGGGAGGCTACTGAAGGGAGAAATATGCTCTTTTAAGAATACACCTACCTTGGAGAGCACTTTACCAGAATGATTACATATAACCACTGACCCAGAAATCCTATGTCTTGGTGAACACAGGGAAACATGGGTAAGAGGGGGGGGGTTCAGTATTATTTGTAACAGTGAAGATTTTAGAACCAATTAACTGTCTCTTGGCATAGGAATGGATAAACAAATGGTTTGTTCACGCAATGCAATATTGCAGAGCAGGTAAACAAAATGAACTAGTTCTATAAATGTCAGTAAGAATAAATAGCCAAAAAAAAAAGCAGAATTCAAGAAAAGGTCATATGACAAAAAAAAAAAAAACTCATAGAGTGCAATGTCAATTCTGTGCATCAAAAAAATGCCCAAAATAATAATCTATCTTATTTTAGATACACTCATCCATAGTGACTCTTCACAGCACATATGAACTTTATTTGACTCAGGGTTTAACTCTGACAAAAAGGAGGGCAAGCTGAAGACAATGGGATGTTAACTTTGTCTTTAATATTTTATTTCTGGTGGTAGGTGTGTGAGTATCTGATGTAATATTAACTGTAATGGTTGGATTTTAAATGTTTCTTAATTAAAAAGAAAATTGGAAAGTGTATTCAGCAGAATCAGATAAATATGAAAAAATGAAAGGAATTAAGATTGCTTTCCCTGGAAAAAAAATGAAGAATGATTGTAATTTTATTTTCTTACAACTTTGTTTTATATATGTTAGTATTTTGTAAATGCTATAAAAATTTGTAATTTATGTCCATGTCTATCAGCTAATGACCAACAGAGACATATCTGTAGTTGGCAGTGTTAGATTTATTTGCTGTAGCAAGGGGCAGCACACACCCTGGGGAACTGGGGTGCCAGGTGAGGATGTTTGGTACCCCACACACCCCAGGTACCTCTACATAGTGAGGTAAATGTCTGAGGGCTATAGTCAGCCATAGGAGGTCTTGGCAGGGATTGGCCAGATCCTGTGAGAGCATTGCCAGAAGAGTCAGTGATCTTATCTTGAGCACATTTGTTTTCTTGAGAAGTTACTGTTTGATTGGCTTGAGGGCAATCTTATCTTGGAATGGTTAAGGGTCATTTAAGAGAACAGCCATTAGTTACCAGGTGGCCCACAATGATAAATTCAGCTCCAGTTCCATGAGTAAGACCTTTGAGAACATGAACTGTGTCTGGCTTTCTCCATGTAAAATATGGGGTGATAATGGATCATCTCTAAGAAATAGACCAATATATGCTCTTTCTCCATATAGGTCAGTGACGGCGCTTCTATAAATTTTGCCTACTTGGGTATGTTAAAAATCGTGATTACTGGTTGTATTTTACTTAGAGTTCTATTTATGAGGGTTTTTTTTTTAAAGAAAGGAATAGTTGAGTGGATAAGGGTTCTGATTTTTTCTCACTCCATCTTGTTTAGGGAGCAGCACAGCTAACCATGTGGTGGTCCTGTGTTCTCACTATAGATACTGTTTCAGGACAAAATAAATAGATATGTCATATCTGGCCTGAAAAACACAAACTTATAAAGTAACAGCAATAAAACACAACCACAGAGTCTTACATGGTACAGAAGCTGGGTTCCCTAGCCAAACCTGTGCTGAATAACATATATAATTATGGTCACAAGCTTATATTTCTAGTCCTTTCTCCTTTCCACTTTTAGCTGTGCCACTCCAAAGGTCTCTATTGGAAACACCGGCCTCTGGGGTTACTTTGTTTCATTTATTTTATTATTTTATGGCAAGAAAATACAGCTTTAAAAAGATTGCCCCTCATCAGATCATTTTAGGAACTCTTTCAAGCAAGTTCACCTTTTTTTTTTTTTTTTGGCCTCTCTGTCATGCATAGTAATCACCCCCAGCACACTACAAGTTGTTTTCCAGGAAATCATAGTCATCAACAAAAGGCTGGGGAAAATCTGACTTACTGTTTGAAGGGGATGTGGGCACTGGGAGAAGGTCTGTGCTAATGGGGGAAGCAGGAGCTACTGCCAACTTTGTGGTCCAGGTTTCAGAAGTCACCTTGTACATTGGCTAAGCCTCCACCCAATGCCACTTAATTCTCTTGGATAAATTCCATAATGTCACACATTTCTGGGGATCAAATATTATAGCAAAGGAATGTCTCCTGACCCAATAAGTAGTAAGGGGAGAATAGAGCATCCCAGGTTAAAGAGTAAGAGGCTGTGGATGCTTCCTTCTACTCCCTCTGGCAGAGACTCCTCTTTCCTGGAATGTGTTATGGGAGGAATTGATCCCACTTTTGACCTTTCCTCCAAGAGTCATGATAGCCTTTAACCCATTAAGATATAAATCTTGCAATGATTTGTTTAGGGATAATCACTTGTCCTGAGCTTATCCAATTAAGTTCAACAGCACTCACGAGCAAACATTTGGTTGCTGAGGAAGCAGATTCTTTTCCTGGTTGGAAATTGGAAGAAGCAAGAGGAAGCTGTTAGTGCCATTTTGAGATGATGAAGGGAACAACAGCACTGGGAAAGCACATCTAAGAAATGGGCACACATTTGAGCCTCTGAGTCAGCCCTGCATTTTGGGTCTTTGAGTTGTAAAAGTTAATAAATTTTCTTTATTTTAGTTCAAAGATATTAGTGTGGCTACACTGTGTCCTTCATCTTGGACACAGCGCTTTAGATCACAGCCCTCTGCTCCTGTGGTTGTGATGGAGTCACCACAAAAGTAGTTCATGACTTGTTATCAGAAAATCTGAGCTCAAAATATTGTTTAGACTGAAGTTGTTGGCTCTCTGAGAATCCATTCCTCATATATACCAGGAATGATCAACTCCTGGCCTAATTAACACAGAATTGTTGTGAGTCAAGTGCAATATTGAGGAGAGAGCAGCTAAAGAGTCATGGCAGATGAGGTGCCAATGCTTACCCCACTGTTCACCTCCTGAGTCATGCTGGGCACTACCCAGGGCAATGCTCTTAAAGTCAGTCATCTGAGAACCAAGCAAGCACAAAGCCCCAGGCACTGATCCCACTAAGGCAGGAGAAAGGCCAGGTGGAAAGAGGAAATGCCTAGCTTGTGGGAATGCCTGGGGGCAGGAGAAGGCCCATCTCCCATTACCTGTTCACCCCCAGAGTCTTGGAGAGTATAGGACAGTAACTCACTTGACTCTGCTCTTTTGAACCTAATAGAGAGGTCAGCTGGCCTGACAGGCCATTAGCAAGGACTCAAGGATGATGTGACTCAGTGGAAAGCTGCAAATACTCAGGGTGTACTTCTTCCACATAGAGTGTCTCTTAAAGGTTTGCTCATTAATCCATATAGTATCTCCAGGAAGCCCGTTATCTTCTGTATTTAAAATGACTCAGAAGGTCTCAGGAGTAAGCAGTTGGTGGCAAGCACATCTTCTATCAGGAACCTGCTTGCTTCTTTACTATGGTCTGCTGGTGGGGGGCTATGTGCCCCAATTAGAGGCACAGCCTGCCTTTGAAGTGTCAACTGGCAAAATGCCTCTGCAGAAGCCCCCAAGGTCCACTGCCTCCCTGCACCAGGGGTTTATACTACAGGTTCCAAGCCAGTTCTTGTGACTGCTTCAATAAACAGATCTTCACAAGGCACCCTTCCCAACTCACTGACCTGGGCTGAGTTGTATTCACTACATTTTTTTTATTTCTGATGCTTTCACATCTGAGGTCTTGCTGCCCCTGGAGGGGCTGTCTTTTCTAAGGTTAGGGTATTTGAGAGAGAGTAAACAACTCACTGCTAGTATAATGCTCTTCAAATACAAACCAACCAATCCAGAGCCCACACTGCACCCACTTCATCTATCAGGCTCTTGTATTTGGGTCACTCTCTCCCTGTCCTAGTCACTCCATGGCCAGGTACCACACATCTAGGGACAGCCCCTATGCCATAAAGACTGCTGATATTACTCAAACTGGCCAATCTTCAGCCACCTTACTCTGGCTCACTTGTATCTTCCTGCAGAAACCACAATGAGGACTCTTACCCACATTTTCCCCTTTTCCTCTGCCTCCTGGCTGCTGCTGCTGCTTGTGCAGTCCTGAGTGGCATGGCATGCCCCCTCCTCTTGGGAATGGTGAATAACAAACTACCTTTTCGATTGCAGTCATGTCCTGATCTGCTGGCCTCACTCTTTTTCCAATTATCTATTAGTACATTGTATTTTTGAAACAAGGGTTCAGTAATCATGGTCCTTACATAGATTTCAAATTTCAGCCATAATTCCTGAGAGGTGTTCATGGTTATACAACTTGTGTTTCACAAACAAGCTTAAAACAGCTCATTGCTTTAAGGTTCAAATGAAAAAATTTCTCCATCAAGGGAGAAACTGTTGTTCTTTCCATGTTTCCACAACCCAAGAGATACATATCAGCCCAGAGTTTGGATAAGGAGTTGTTTGTTTTTCTTGGCAGAATAAGGAGAGGGGAGACCATGCTCGCACTAGCATGCTTACCCCTGGAGAGCTGTAATCATGGCCCAGGCCCCGTGAGAAGGAAATTTGTGAGAACAGCAGCTGCCCACCAAGCTGGGTTGGGCCACAGCAGACATGGCAGTGAGGCAGGCAGCTGCACCTAGACTGGGAACATGCCAGCTTGGATGCTCCTGCCCTCAGGGACAAAACCCTCTGATCCCAAACAGTTCAGAACTAACTACCACTCAATCCCCATGTTATGGGGCTTCTTCTTGACTTGTCCTAGTTTCAAAAGATAAGATTTTAAAGGATAAAGTTCAAATGTGAGCCAGGCAGTCCTATCAACTTCATCTCTACACATATTTGTCAACAACAATCATGAACTTGTGTGAACTGATAGGAACAGAACCCAAATGAAGTTTCTTCTACTTGATCACATTAATTTTTTCTTCATTAGCTCAGACACTACATTTTGCATTTTTACTGCTCAGTCTCTGAACAATATTGAAATTCAAACATAGCAAGCTTTTCTTTCTCCCAGCTTTCCCACATACATTATAGAAGCTGTTGACTTAGGAGAAACACCAGAAAACAATGAACCTAATGAAGATAAATTGGCCCTAATTTGCTTATTATTAATTGTACTTTTCATTATTAGATATAGCAATTTGATTGTACTCTTCATTCTCCTAAAGTTAATATAAGACAGAAAACTGTACTTGAACAAGAATTAAATAAAAATAAGAATTAAAAAAACAAGGAGAATATTACAAATAAAAATAACATAGTAAAAATCCAAGGTTTATAATTGAACAAAACTTTATAAATATTTTAAAATAATATAGGTATAGTAGATGCTAATATTTTTCTAAACAACTCCTTACCTTCTACTTCCATGTGGAAGTAGGAATATAACTCTAATCCAGAAATCAAATAAAAGATGAAACAATAAAAAAATTCAACCTTAAATCTCAATCCACATATTACTTTTCCCAGTTTTTTAAATTGTTGTTCAAGTACAGTTTTCTCCATTTTCTGGCCACATTTGCTAGAGAGCCAGGAATAGGGTTAAGGCTGGCTGACTAAAAACTGTTCCTGACCTTTCTAAGCTCACACGAGGCAAACAATCAAATAACATCCAATTACCCCAGTGTTGTGCTTTGGTGGAGGCACTTTGAAAGCACAGAAAAGGAAGCCTGGATCCTGCCTGGCCATCTCAGGGTGGCTTTAAAAAGAGCAAATATCCATGTTGAGTCCTGGAAGATGTTCATGTGTTGTCAGGGAGACACTCCAGGGAGGGACATTCTTTGGGGACAGGGGATAATGGTGAAGATAGTGGTGAGTGCAAAAGCGTGTCAGGTGTAGGAAATATCAAGAAGTATTTCTCTGCCAAAAACAATATTGCCAAAAACAAAATTGTTTTTGGATTGTTTATGGATTCAGAGAGGTAGGATGAATTTTATGGATCTTGAAAAATAGTTCGTATCACTTTAATTAACTAGTACATGATGGTGAAACATAAGCATGAAATGGGGACTTTTCCACTTCTGGCTTCTTTGGAAGCTCTGTGAGAACAGTGGCTCCCCACAGCCCATTTCCTCTGTACAAGGGTCAGAGAACTAGTGATGCTCTGTAAAGTCAACTGAAAACCACAGTAACACGCAATGGTTCACTTTTTCTACCCTTTAGAAAAAGTGATCAAATTACAATTTATCAACCTTTGTACACAGGCTATTCATACTTTTCCCACTGTGCTCTCCCAACAAAGACAAGCAAGACAGTTTTCTCTCAAAGTCCACTGCATGCCTTTGTGGAGTGACACTCCTTAACTTCTTCCCCAGCTTTCCTAGTTGCCTCTGGTGGAGAAATAGCTGGCTGCTTACCCAGGATTTGTTGTTCCTTTATTCTTTAACAGGAGATCTTGAGGGTAGAGGCCAAGTCCAAGGATGAGGGGGGCCCTGAGGGTAGGTTCTAAGAATAGCAGAGGATAAAGTCAGAAATAGACTGGGACACTGAGACCTCATGGAACATTGAACCTAACCTAGACTGCCTTTCTGAGAATTTCAGGTTATTTGGGTGGAGTGAAGCCTCTAATAAATAATAGGCCACAGTTTAACAATAGCCCATTGCCCTCACTGTCATCTCCTCATCCACCCACCCATGTATGTACAAAAACAATAGAGACTTGTTCCTGGGTAAAACCTGTGCTTCAGACCTTTGTTCATTTAATTTTCTCTACTCTTTATTGTGAAAAGTGACCTTTTGGGGGTGACAACTCATTCTTAAGTGAAAAATTGTTTTTGGCATGGAAATACTTCTTGATATTTCCCACACCTGACACGCTTTTGCACTCACCACTGTCTTCACCATTATCCCCTGTCCCCAAAGATGTCCCTCCCTGGAGTGTCTCCCTGACAACACATGAACATCTTCCAGGACTCGACATAGACATTTGGTTTTTTTAAAACCACCCTGAGATGGCCAGGCAGGATCCAGGCTTCCTTTTCTGTGCTTTCAAAGTGCCTCCACCAAAGCACAACACTGGGGTAATTGGCTGTTATTTGATTGTTTGCCTCATGTGAGCTTAGAAAGGTCAGGAACAGTTTTTAGTCAGCCAGCCTTCACCCTATTCCTGGCTCTTTAGCAAATATTTGTTAAATAATTAAATGACTGGCTGTAGAATGCATATTAATTTTAGTTAGATGGGTATGTTGTGACATTATAAACTATTTTGTTAGATTGCCTAAGAAAACCCAAATCCTGCCCTGGCCAACTGGGAGGGGACAGTAGAAAACGACAATACCATCTCCAGCTAAATGCATGAGTCATTCAGAGTGAGACCAACAAAGAAACTGCAGTCAACCTACAGAAGTATGAATAATATTGTTGTTTTAAGCCACTCATTTCTGGAATGGCTTGTTGCACAGCACAGAAGATATTTGATACAAGATTGTTTCTCCCCAATTCTGTATTTCCCCATTAATGAGGCTTCCTGAACACTTCCTCAAGCCCTAAAAGGGAGCACAGATATCAAAGGCCTGTGTGAGGTACAAGCACTGGGCCTGTGATAGCTTATTCAGAATGATTTTGGACACAGGCTCAGCCATTCCTCTGGAGGCAGTAGAGGGGTTAACTTCTCTGAGCCTCAGCCTCCTCTGTCCATGAGGAGCCTAAGTTAGCAAAGTGAGTTTTCAAATTGTGCTTTGAAAAACAGAGGAGTTTTAGCAAGCTGCCATGGGGGCAAATCCAAGAGCAGGCCTGTCACCTGGGCTAGGAGACCAACTTCTATTGGAGAAACTACTCCTATGTGGGTTTCATATATTGGGCTTCCATATAAAATTTTATAAAGTGTCATTCTCTTCATCTCTTTAAGGGGACAGGGCTTTAGAAAGCAACCAGTTGGGGGAATCCTGCTCTGATGAAAATTCCAGCAGGAGTCATACTTCTTTTAAACTCTTGATGGAAGTATCCTGGTAAATGTCAAAATTTCAAAAGTCCAGGGGTTATGTTAAATCTCAAAACATGTCTCAACTCAGTAATTTCTGTGTCTCCAATTTGCTTCAAATAAAACTTCGTTCAAAGGTTAGACTCCACCTCCTTCCCACTGAAGGCCCATATGGGTGGGCTGGCCAGTGTGCAGCCTGAGTCCTTCTCTCATTGACTTCATTCCTACTCACTACCCAGGATGTAATGCCCCCACGTGAAAGCTTGGAGAAGGGACAACATGGAGGGGGAAGCTCTTAGACAATCTGCCCATAGGCCTGGGAAGTACCCCCCTCTGGCTCTCACAGTGAGTATTCTTGTGGCTTCTCTAGGCTATCCCTTTCTTCCCTGTAAATCTCTCACCTCTTGCTCCTTCGTCTGAAGTTCAGTTCACTTTCTTCTATTAGTTGCTTACTTAGAAAGCTGAACATCAGTTCCAGGTTCTCCTCTTTGGCCAGAGCTAAGGTGGCCCTGGATACTGGCTGTCTTCTGCATGTGGCCCACATTTGGCCGGTGGCATCCCACCCAGAATAGCAGCCTCTGATTCACCACCCACCCATGTGGCCAGCACCAGTGGTTCTACCTCCTGCTCTTACACAGGACCCAGACCCCATTTGCAGGCAGGCCACATCCTCCAAGTCCTCCTGCGAAGCCCCTCTTTCCTTGAAGTTAAAAACAAAACCCCTCTACCTATGCTAGGGGGCTAGTGTTTACATGACCACCCTCCAAAAATTATCCTCCTTACAAACAGTCTCCTATATGAGAAGCCTAGATGTGCTTCAACATGTCCTAAACTGGCAAGACCAATTTTTAATTAATGCCTTTGTAAATTTTGCATAAGACTGTGCACCCTGTTTGAAATGCAGCCATTAGGAGGTGATATCAGCAAGATGGTAGACTAGGAGATTCCAGTCTGCATCCTTTCACAGAAACACTGGGACAAAATATTTGCAAACCATGTATCTGCTGAGGGGTTAATGTTCAAAATACAGTCTATCCAGAAAAAGTCTAGCCATTGTTAGTATAATGACAATAGTTTGCACGACATCAATGTAACCTGGTAGCCAAAGAGAGCAGACTGAAATGTGCATGTGTGAACAATGATGGCTTCACTCTTCTAGTCAGTGGGGGCTGTAGATGCCATGGAGTGCGCATGTGTACTGTGCAGCTATTGCATTCAAAATGACTAAGTAGAACAACAAATCTCCATCAGATTTTGCATTAAGCCTGAACATTCTTCTGTGGAAGCTATTCAGGTGATTCAGAAGGCCAAGAAACTATTCAGATGGGCAACTGGTGATCAGCAGCTTCATCACAATAAAGTTCCTGCTTCTGCATCACATCTTGTGCAAAATTTTTTGGTGAAACATCAAGTCACCCAGGTGACTCAGCCCCCAAACAGCCAAGATTTGGGCTGCAGATCCAAGATCCTGGCTTTTCCCCAAAGCTAAAATTTTCTTTGAAAGGGAAGAGGTTTCAGACCATCAGTGAGATTCAGGAAAATACAAGGGGTCAGCTGATGGCAATGTGGAGAACTGTGTGAGGTCCCAAAGTGCCTACTTTGAATGGAACTGAGGCATCATTGTCCTAAGTACAATATTTTCTGTATCTTGAATCTTCAATATGTCTCTATTTTTTAAATATATTTTATTGATTATACCATTACAGTTGTTCTATTCCCCCCCTTCATTCCTCTCCACCTGCACACTCCCTCCCCCACCATTCTCCCCCCCTTAGTTTATAACCACGTGTCTCAAATTCTTTAGACTCTATATTTCCCCCACTATTCTTGCCCTCCCCCCTATCTATTTTCTACCTACAATCTATGCTATTTTCTGTGCCTTCTCCCCCCTTCTTCTCCTCCCACTCCCCTGTTGCTAACCCTCCACGTGTTCTTCATTTCTATGGTTCCACTCCTGATCTAGCTGTCCTCTTGGTTTGCTTTTGTTTTAGGTGTGGTTGTTAATAACTGTGAGTTTGCTGTCCTTTCACTGTTCATATTTTTCATCTTCTTTTTCTTAGATAAGTCCCTTTAGCATTTCATATAATAAGGGCTTGGTGATGATGAACTCCTTGAACTTGACCTTATCTGAGAAGCACTTTATCTGTCCTTCCATTCTAAATGAAAGTTTTGCTGGATAAAGCAATCTTGGCTGTAGGTCTTTGGATTTCATGACTTGGAATACTTCTTTCCAGCCCCTTCTTGCCTGTAAGGTCTCTTTTGAGAAATCCGCTGACAGTCTGATGGGTACTCCTTTGTAGGTGACTGTCCCCCTATCCCTTGATGCTTCTAGGATTCTCTCCTTCATTTTGGTCTTGGCTAATGTAATTATGATGTGCCTTGGTGTGTTCCTTCTTGGGTCCAACTTCTTTGGGACTCTCTGAGCTTCCTGGATTTCCTGGAAGTCTATTTCCTTTGCCAGACTGGGGACGGTCTCCTTTATTATTTGTTCAAATACGTTTTCCACTCATGGCTGTTTCTTTCCCCCTTCTGGTACCCCTATAATCCGGATGTTGGAACGTTTAAAGATGTCCTGGAGGTTCCTAAGCCTCTCCTCATTTTTTGAAATCTTGTTTCTTCCTTCTTTTCTGTTTGGTTGTTTGTTTCTTCCTTCTGTTCTACTCCCTTGATTTGAGTCCCAGTTTCCTTTCCATCGCTATTGGTTTCCTGTGTATCTCCCTTCATTTCAATTAGTTTAGACTTCATATGTTCCTCTAATTTGTGACTATAATCTAGCAGTTCTGTGAGCATCGTGATAAATAGTGTCTTGAATTGTGCTTCTGAGAGGCTGGCAATTTCTCGGTCACTGAGAGTTATCAGCTCTGAGACTTTGAGTTCTTCTTGCACCATCTTTTGGGCTGCTCGTGCCTGTTCCGTAGCATGATCGGAGCCCTAAGGTGTTCACTAGAGCAGGGCAACTCAGTGGCTGGGTTGTGATGCTGTATGTGGGGGCAGGGTCAATGAGGAACTATGGCGCCCTGTCTGCCAGCTCCCGCCGTGGCCCCCACAGGTGCTGCAGCTGCCACTGTTCCCGGGCCCCGAGCGATTTGGCCCACTGCACGCGAGTGTGCAACCGCCCTCAGCTCTCGCCCCCTGGGGCCTGCGTGGTCCATCTCACTGTGCGAGAATGTGCGACTGCGGTCAGTCTGCCCCACACCCAGACTGGTTCCGGGCTGCCTGCACGCCTAGGTCCAGGGATCTATCCTGCCTGACCCTGCTCGCTGCTGGCTCCACCCCTCTTACTGTCCCGGTGGAATAGTTAGTGGTTGTCGGACTTCCGTATAATTCAGTTTTCTGTTTTTTGCTGTGTCTTTGTTCTCCAAACCTTTGTTGTATTCAGACTTGGTTGTGGGAGAAGGCACAGTGTTTCCACCTATGCCTCCATCTTGGCAGAAGTCCTCATGTCTCTATTTTTTATATTATATGGCTGGATACCTTCTGGACAGACCTTGTATATAAGGATTCCTATAACTCAATAGCAAAAACAAACAAACAAAAAACCAAACAAACAATCACCCCAAATAACTTGATTAAAAAATGGGCAAAGGAACTGAATAGACATTTTGTCATAGAAGACATATAGATGGCAAACAGGTACTTGAAAAGGTGCTCAACATCAGTAATCATCAGGGAAATGAAAATTAAAACCACAATAAGATATCATCTCACACCTGTTAGGATGGATATTATGTTTTTAAAATAAGCTTTGGTGAAGTCATGGGGTAAAGAGGACCCTTGTAAATTTTTGGTGGGAATGTAAGTTGGTATGGGAAACAGTATGGAGGTTCCTCAAAAAATTAAAAATGGAACTACAATATGATACAGCAATTCTACTTTTGGGTATTTGTCCAAGGGAATTTAAATGAGAATCTTGAAGAGGTACCTAAACTCCCAAATTTGTTGCAACATTATTTATAACAGCCAAGGTATGAAAACAACCTAAATGTCCATTGATGGATGAATGGATAAGAAAAAATGTGGTGTGTATACACAATGGAATATTATCAGCTGTAAAAAAGAAAATTATTCCAATTGGGACATGAATGAATCTGGAGCTTATTATGCTAAGTGAAATAAGCCAGACACTTAAAGACAAATACTGTGTAATTTGATATGTGGAATTGAAAATAGTCAGGCTCTAGAAGCATAGATTAGAACAGGGCCTACCAGAGTCTGGAGGGAGGGGGATATGCAGAGGTAATGGATCAAATGGTGCAAAGTTTCAGTTATGCAAGACAAATAATTTCTGTAGATCTGTATAGCATAGTGCCTATAGCTGAGAGTACTGTATTGTATACTTCAAATTTTCTGAGAGTTAGATTTTATGTTAAATGTTACCATACACACATAAATATGCTCTCTCACACTAATAAACAAGGCAAGAGGATGCCTTGGGAGGCGATAGGTTCCTTATGGTCTTGGTGATGGTCTTGGTGATGACCTTGGTGATGGTGATAGGTTCACAGTTGTATATTTATCCAACTCATTGAGTTGTGTACTTTAAATATGTACAGATTTTTACTTGTCAATTATATCTCACATAAAGTGACTTTAAAATGAAAAGAATGTAGCTTTTAGCATTCCATTGTGTTCAGACTGCAGCTTCATTTTAACATCCTGGTATACTCATTTTCCTCCCTTTATGCCTGGAAAAGAATTATTTCAATTGAAAGTATTAGATATACAAAGCAATGAGATTTATAATTGTCTTTAACAAGCAAAACAACCAGAGTGCCTAAACCTCTAGAAACAAGATCAGAAGGGTTTCCCCAACTCCAAGTCTGACAGTGAGCCAAGTGCCGTCAGACTTGGAATGACCAGGACCTGGTCAGTCAGAGCTCCCATGTTTTCTGCTTATTTTAGCTGCTCCCTTTGAGCAGTCTCTGCTCTAGGGCATTTTCTGGTGACCTGAAAACATTGTTATTATAAAAGAGGGGGTCCACTTTTAGATTTAGAAAAAAACACATAAAGCTTAGTACATTAAAAAGAAATTTGCCTGTGAGTGATCAGAATCCCTCTTCCTGTGAGCTTGGAGGACTTCTACATGCACCTTCAATAGCTTGTTCCCTGCAAATGTGATTTTAATACAGAGCAATGAATTTTGCAAACTCATATCTTGGAGCTGTTCCTAACAGTCTGCCCACCTCCTGCTGACAGCAGAGTGTGATGTGTGCAGCAATGCCTCCCTGGTAATGCAATTTGCCTTGCAGGCCCCTGTCCCAGAGCAGCTGCAACTAGTTATGGCTTAGCTGATGATCCAGCTAAGGAATTTTACTTATGATCTAGCCCCTCCCTTTTACAACCCATCAGCACACACTCATGCAAGTAGAATTAGAGGCTCCAGCCACAGCTCAAGCTTGGGAAATGCATTTTCCCTCCTTTTCAAGACAGTGGTGTCGAGACAAACACAGGGGTAAATACAGTGAGAATCCCTGATGAGTCAACCCAATGTGTGTCCATCTACAAGGTGATGTGAGAAACAGTACTGTCTTAGACTTATGGTGCTTTTTACTTCCATTTATCATTCTTCTCTTCCTGCTTGCTACCATGGCTTGACCCTGAACTCTCAGCAGAAATTTCAGGTCTAGCACTTACCTTCCAACCATTTCTATGTGTGCTTGAGGGTGTATGGTGGCAAATAGTATGCCCTTCAAACTCAGACTGTCACTGGGCACGTCTAGACTCCCATCTCAGTCTAATTTTTCAATTGGTAATAGTCATCCTCAGTATTCATGCGAACCCTTCTCCAGTTATTCTCGGATCTATGTCTCATGGTGTCATGTAAGCCCATTGTTTCTAAGCACATCTAGACCAAGGCTGGCCCATCATTGTCCCTCTGGTTGCTTCTTAAATAAGATGTCACCTTGATTTCTCAATGACATTTCCATAATGTTGTACTCTTTATCCCCCGAAAATGGTATTCTTTTTAAAGAGCTTTTGGTCCCAAATTAAAACAAAGAGAGTCACTTGGTCAAGGGTTTTATGGAAAGAAAAGACATTCTCCCTGTGATGGCTGAAAAAGCACTTCCCAAAAAGGCTTCTTCTCAAACATTGGAGATTCTCACATTCAGGATCCGTGTACAGGATGCTCACCCCAGGTTAAAAGGAGAACCAGGCAGATCAGTAATAAATTAGAAAAAGAAAAACAGCTGAAGGAAGTTAAGAATAAATGACAGAAGATCCCAGAGAGAAAAATGGAAGAATCACTCAGGAATGCTCTCTAGGTGATGAGAACCTGAACTTGAGAATGGTCCAAGGTAGTTGACTAGAATTAAAGATCCTACTTTTTTCCTATACTTCTTATTAGAACAAACTACATAATTTGTGGGTCTAGTGCAAAATGAGAGAATGAACACTTTGTTCAAAATGAACATGAATTTCAAGACGGTAACAGCAGAGCATAAAGCTAGGTGTGGTCCATTCTGAGAGTGCCCTGAGTGCCTGCCTGGATCCCCCACCAGTGAAGCCCCACTGCTGTTATCTGTTCTCTGCTCATTCTGCTCATTTATCTCCTATAAGAAATGTGTTGTATTGCTAACCTTATTCTAGTCCCCAGGAAGCTGCATGAGAAGGATGGTGCCCATCTGTCTTTTCAAGACCAACGGCCTATGGGAGGGAGTAGAAGGGCCATTTCCCATCTCTGCCTGTGTCTGTCTTGTAAATCCATCTTGAGTCTGTCTTGTTTAACCTGGCCCCAGGACTCAATTTCCTGCATTCAGACCTGGAAGGAATTCTGAGGAGTCCCCATGGAGGGGCCTCTGCATACCTTTGGACAGCCTGCTCTGAGGACAGTATTCTGAGGAAATTGCCACCACCTGGTTATCATTAGTTTTCTCCTCACAGAGATTCCTATGGGTTTCCTTTTGCTAAGCTGTGACTGCACTCTGAACAGGCTTGCAGTCCAGGACTACACTTAGCAGTCTTATCTTCCCTCCTTCACACTGTTTCGGTCCTGTCAGGTAGAGAAAGGGAAGCATATGTACACTCCACAGAGGAGGCTAGGCCTCATTTGCACTTGTGATTGGCAATATGGCAGCAGGTATGACCAGGTCCCCTTGCATCTCTCCCAGACTTTAGTGAGTGAGTGACAACCAAACAATAGGGGCACTGGAAGACAGCATCCACAGTGGTTTTCTTTACTTCAAATTTTACTGGAAGAAAAAAAATGCTTGAGAGTAGCTAATAAATGTTACTGAAGTCATGAAAGAAGGGGCTGTTTAGTGTACAAGAGTGGAATCATATTTGAAAACTACAATAAGTTAAAACTAAGACAATGATTAAAGAATGGATACATAGATGAATAAAACAGATGTGAATTCCAGGAACAGATCCAAATATATACTAAGATTTACAAAAAAGAAGCATTCAAATTATTTTTTATTTAAAAAAGGGTAATTGGGAAAATTTATTAATGATTTGGAAAAAATGTCAAAGACCTTATACTACATGTATAAATAAATTGCAGGTGGATAAAAGACTTAATTATTTTTAGTATGTGTGCTTCCGAAGCAAGCACAACTATTTTTAAAGACATGAAGTAATGAAGACTCAGACAATCCAGTCCAGAGGCATGTTTCTTGCAGGTGTGGTGCACCAAACACAGGGAATGAGTTTTCACAGACAAACTAAATTGGCATTCAAGAGCAAGGCCCCTGGCTTCAAGTTCAAGATGGTAGAGTACAAAGATCTTGAGCTCAATCCTCTCACTGACACTAAACTGCAACTACACATAGAACAACTATCTCTGAGAACCATCTGAAGACTAGCAGAAAGATTTTCTACAACTACAGATATAAAGTAGAAGCCACATTGAAAAGGGTAGGAAGGGTAGAGTCTGAGCCTAGTCAGCACATACCCTACCCTGCCGCAGCCCGCTGCAGCAAGCGTGGTCACGAGGTGAGGCGAGGGACTTAAAAAATGGAGAGGACCATAAGCTCTGCTGGCAAAATGGCAAATTTATTCAAGGAACAGCTGTCTTAAATACAAACTGTTAATGCCTAAAGCAAGACTGCAGGGAACTAGAAACAATGTTGTTTTTCAAAGTTCGAGCACTCCCTTAAGCTATCAAAAGGGCAAGAAGTTCTCATAACCATCTGGGAACATGACACCTGCGCCAGGGTCTTGTTGTGTCTTTCAAGGCTGGGAACTAGAAGGTTAGGAAAGTGTCAAGGTACCCGCCGGCTCCAGGGACCAGAAACCAAGTTCATCCACCATTCTCACAGTGGAGAACTCTGTCCTTGGTCCCCTTATGGCCTGGCGGGCCCCCACACTACTCCTCACTCCTCAGGCAGTGACGCATGAGTGGGAGGGTTATCACAACCTTGGATGTCATCCCTGAAGAGCAAAGGGTCTGAACCCAAAATTGGTTGACCTGAACTGGGAAGTGGAGTCCTCATAATATTTGTCTTTGAAAACCAATGAGGCTTACATCTTGAAGAGCCAAAGAGCTGTAGGAACCCCAGATTTCCCTCTTTCCGAATTCTGGCAGAGAGGGAGTAGTTTGAAAAGCAGATAGGCCATACATGAAGGTAATACATTGACTAATTTTCAGGTGTGTGCTAGAGGAACAAGGATCTGTTGGAACTCACTTGTCCTGCAGATGCTGGTGGGTACAATTTTCCCCCTTTCTTTAACCTGGCTGGTCTGACACAGTCCATTAACCTTGCTAACACTGTTCACTCCACCCAGGCATTTCCCTGAGGGCCTACTCAGGGTAGCACCCCTCCAAAGCACTTCCTGCCCTGCCACACACAGTGGATAGCATCACTCAGTACCAGCACACAGCAGTGTGCCTGCAACAGCAGGGGTGGGCTTTGCAGCCAGTCACATCAAAGCCTTACCTGACATTCCAGTGAGTCTGCAACAGTTGTGGCCAGGTCTCATAGCCAGCAGGCCAGATACCAGCCTTGCCTGCTCGTTTGTCCATAGAAGTTGTGGTCCGGACACAACAGGAGGCTATACTAGTCTACCCGCTAGATCACCTGGCTCTGGCAACAAAGGAGGACATAAAAATAAGGGCCCCACAGGAAAATAAGGCCATTTTTCAAGATTAAGAGATTTAGCTTACCTACCTTATACAATACATATAAACAAACAGGCAAAATAAAGATAGAAAAGAATATGTTCCAAAAAAACAAACAAAAAAGACAAATCCCCAGAAAAAGAACTACATGAAACTGAGGTAAGCTGTCTACTAGATGAAGGGTTCAAAGTAACAATCATAAAGATTCTCATTTAACTGTGTAGACAAACAAAGAAACTCAGTCAGAACTTCAGCAACTTGAATAAAGACCTAAAAATTCTAAGAAAGGACATAACAGAATTGAAGAAAGTAAAAGTGGAAATGGAAAAAAAATCACTGTAGGGAAACAACAGGAAATCTGATGACACAGAAGAATGGATCAGCAATCAGGAAAAGAGGAGAGTGGAAGTCACCCAACTGGAAGATCAAAAAGGAAAAAAGAATGAAGATCGCATAAGGGACCTGTGGGACAACATCAAGCATACTAATATAAGAATCACAGGCATCCAAGAAGGAGCAGTGAGAGAGAGAAAGAGACAGAAAACCTATTTATAGAAATAATGGCTGAAAGCTTTCCTATCTTGGCAAAGGAAACAGACATCCAAGTCCAGAAATCACAGACAGTCCCAAACAACATGACCACAAAGAGAGCCACACCAAGATACATTATAATTAAGTTGCTGAAAGTTAAAGATAAAGAGAAAATCTTAAAATCAGCAAGAGAAAAACAACTGGTTACTTTCAAGGGTATTCCCATAAGACTGTCAGCTGACTTTTTATTTATTTATTTATTTAAATTTAATTCTTATTCAAGTACAGTTTTCTGTTTTATATTCCCTGCCCTGCCCCCCCAGTGCTCCCCACCTCCCTCCCATTTCCTCCCCCCACCTTAATTATTGTCCACGTGTCCTTTATACTTATTCATGTGAGTCCCTCCCCTTTTCCCCTATGATTCTCTCCCCTCTCCCCTCTGGACCCTGTCAACCTGCTCTGTATTTCAGTGTCATTAATCATATTTTGCTTGCTTGTTTGTTTTGTTGTTTGGATTCCTGTTAACGGTGATATCATATGGTATTTGTCTTTCACCGCCTGGCTTATTTCGCTCAACATAATCTTCTCTAGTTCCATCCATGATGTTGCAAAAGGTAGGAGCTCCTTCTTCCTTTCTGCAGCATAGAATTCCATTGTGTAAATGTACCATAGCTTTTTTGATCTAGTCATTTACTGACGCGCATCTAGGTTGCTTCCAACTCTTGGCTATCATGTATTGTGCTGCTATGAACATCGGGGTGCATAGGTTCTTTTGGATTGGTGTTTCAGGGTTCTTAGGATATACTCCGAAGAGTGGAATTGCTGGGTCAAAAGGCACATTCATTTTTAGTTTTCTTAGAAAGTTCCATAGTGTTTTCCATAGTGGTTGTACCAGTCTGCAATCCCACCAACAGTGAACCAGTGTCCCCTTTTCCCCACAACCTCTCCGGCATTTGTTGTTTGTTTCTTTGTTTATGATAGCCATTCTGACTGGTGTAAAGTGGTATCTCATTGTGGTTTTAATTTGCATCTCTCTGATAGCTAGTGATATCAAGCATCTTTTCATGTGTCTCTGGATCCTCTGTATGTCCTCCTTGGTTAAGCATCTGTTCAAGTCCTTTGCCCATTTTTTAATTGGGTTGCTCATCTTCTTTGAGTGGATTCAAGTGAGTTCTTTGTATATTTTGGAGATTAAACCTTTGTCTGAAGTATCATTGGCAAATATGTTTTCCCAAACAGTTGCTTCTCTTTTAATCTTGATAGTGTTTTCCTTAGCCATGCAGAAGCTTTTAATTTTGATGAGATCCCATTTGTTTATTCTTTCCTTTATGTCCCTTGCTCTAGGGGATGTATCAGTAAAAATATTGCTGCGTGAAATATCTGAGATTTTCCTGCCAATGTTCTCCTCTAGGGCTTTAATGGTGTCATGGCTTATATTTAAGTATTTTATCCACCTTGAATTAATTTTGGTGTATGGTGTAAGTTGGTGCTCGAATTTCATTTTTTTGCATGTAGCTGTCCAGTTCTCCCAACACCATTTGTTGAAGAGGCTATCTTTACTCCATTTTATGTTATTGTCCCCTTTATCAAATATTAATTGACTGTAGAGAGTTGGGTTTATTTCTGGACTCTCTGTTCTATTTCATTGGTCTATGTGCCTGTTTTTATGCCAGTACCAGGCTGTTTTGATTACAGTGGCCTTGTAATGCAGTTTGATATCAGGTATTGTGATCCCTCCTGCTTTGTTCTTCTTTCTCAATATTGCGGCTGCTATTCAGGGTCTTTTATGATTCCATATAAATTTTTGAAGTGTTTGTTCTATGTCTGTGAAATATGCCATTGGAACTTTAATAGGTATTGCATTGAATCTGTAAATTGCTTTGGGTAGTATGCACATTTTGATTATGTTAATTCTTCCAATCCATGAACATGGTATATGTTTCCATTTGTTTGTGTCTCAGTTGACTTTTTAACAGAAACTTTGCAGGCCAGAAGGGAGTGGTATGATATATTCCACATGATGAAAGGAAAAAAGCCTACAACTAAGAATACTCTACCAAGCTAGGTTATCATTCAGAAATGAAGGAGAGATCAAGATTTTCTCAGACAAGCAATATTTAAAGGAATTCATCACCACTAAACCAGCATTACAAGAAATGTCAAAGGGAATTCTTTAAGTGGAAAAGGGCAAAACTAGAAATAAGATGAAAAAAATATGTACTGGTAAAGGCAAACATAGTAAAAATAGTAGACCAGCCACTTATAATTGTGGTATGAAAACAATTAAAATGGCAATAAGCACATACCTACCAACAATTACTTCAATTGAAGTTGACTAAGTACTCCATTACAAAACCAAGACGACTGAATGGTTAAAAAAAAAAAAAAGAAGACTCCTACATATACTGCCTACATGAGATTACAGATTGAAAGATAAACAGAAACTAGAAATAAATAAGTGGAAAACATATTTCATGTAAATGGAAATTAAAGAAAGAGAAGCTGGGATAGCAACACTTATATAAGACAAAAACATTTTAAAACAAAGGCCATATAACAAGAGACAAAGAAGGAGCCAGCAATTGTTTTCTTCAGATAAGCCCTCAGAAGTGGAACAATTAAAAAAGATATATGCACTTCTCTGTTTACTGCAGCATTATTTACAATAGTCAAGTTGTTGAAGCAACCTAGGCTTTTGTCAGTACATAAATGGTTAAAGAAGTGGGTATGCATGTGCACATGCATACAACACACTGGAATATTACACAGCCATAAAAGAAATAGATCTTGCCATTTACAACAACATGAATAGACCTAGAGGGCATTATGCTAAGTTAAATTAAGTCAGAGAAAGACAAATACTGTATCATATCACTTAGGGGTGAAATCTGAAAAACTAAAATGAACAAACAAAACAAACTGACCAGTAGGTACATAAAAACTGATAATTGCCAGAGGGTTGGGCAGTAGGAGTATGGGCAAAAAGGCTAAGGGGACTAGGAAGTATAAACTTGTAAATAAGTCATGGGGATATAAAGTACAACATAAGGAATAGTAATATCAGTATCACAATAACTCCATATGGTGACAGATGGATAGTGGACTTTTTGTGGTGATCACTTTGTAAGGTATATATAAATGTTAAATTTCACTATGTTCTACACCTGAAACTAATACAATATTGTGTGTCAACTGTACTTTAATTTAGAAGAGCTTTACATTTCAGAATAAAAATTAGACATGAAACAAAAAAATAAATAAATAGATAGATAAATAAATAAATAAAGTAATGGAAGAAAATACAGGTGAGCCTGTAGATGCACCTCAGGTGAAATGGCCTGTAAAGAGAACATTGGAGGCAGAGATCATGACATTCAAGAATAATGGATCTGATCTCTTTCCTCCCACCCAAAATAAAGTAAATGAGGAAATGGCATGTGTAAATTAACATCTCTAAACCACAGAAGCAAATGACAAAAAATAACCATATTTTTTACTCTGTATCAGAAAGCATCTATACTCTGAGCATATATAAATCAGAAAGCCTAATATACTAACGCTAATGGATTGGAGCAAATACATGAAAAAAATCACAAACAAAAATGTAAATTAAAACAATAAGTTAAAATCTTCTCCTTCTTAACTGGCAAAGATAATGTATGTTTATAATATTCAGACACAAATATATCAATAGTAGAATAGATAAATAAGGGAGAAACAATGCAAAAGTCCAAAAACAAGAGATTGGTTGGAAAAGCTTTGAAATATTCATAAAAAGATCCTCAAAGGTCATTAAATATGGTGTTGTAGGAGAGATTAAATGACACAGAAAGATGTTGAAGATATCAGATTACTTGAATGAAATTCTATTTGCATTTTCTGTGTTCAGAGAAAGTGTTGATGTCTCCACTATAGCATTTAGAACTTGGGTATTTCTATTCAGTGAATTAGTCTCCCATCTCTGATATGACTGTGGGGTGCATCTGCCATAGCATTGACCTTTGTACAATTCATCAATACTGAAACAAGGAGCACCTGATTTTGGATTTAATATTGTTATTGCATGTGTACCAATAATCAGAAAAGGCCATGCCTGGGCTAGTCCTGTGGACATGACTAACGTGAACAGGTTTTCCTTCTTCCTACCTTTTGTTCTCCTGCTAACCCTGCCCTGCCCAGCCTCTTACTCCCTGTTCTATTTTTCTGTCTTTCTCCTTTTTCCTGCCTATCTTCCATCATTCTTGGATCTTTTTCCTCCTCTTTTTCTTATCCTTTTATGTCCTCATTTTTTTAATGTTTGGCCTTACGCCAAAATGTACCATAATTCTGGAGTCACAGAGGTGAATATGACCCAGTCAGTTCCTTAGTGGGATCTCAGGAGTGGGGGGACAGTCCTTGCACAGGGATATCTGAGGCCAAACACATCACTTCTGTCCCCAGCATGGTGCAGTTCACAGGATAGCCAAGCATGCCAGAAAGAACATGAAGCAGATTCCTATGTGCCACATAGTGACATGTTTGATATAAATGGACATTCACTGTGAGCTGAAATCAGAAACATCTTCCAGTTGTGAAGGGAGGGACTCTGTCCATTGAAGCTAAGAACAGGCATCCCAGCTCACTCTCCAAGCTTTGCAGACCCATCTCTGCCTATTCTGCTTTCAGACGCTCTCTGACCTTTGTTTGGTGGCCTGTACCATCCTCACCACATGTTAGTCTCATGGGTTTGCTGGCATCTCCTTCCTCCCTGCCTCTGTAGATCTGATTTCACCCCCATTCAGAAATCTGTTTTGTTTGTACCACTCCACATGGTACTCCTCAGACTCAGCATGTAGGTCATTTGAAAAAGGCTGAGGGGCTCAAACTATAACCATGATGTGTCATTGCTTAAGAACTTTATACTAATGGAGTCCAAATCCTCAATTGAGAGGCATGGGCTCTGTCCCCCTCACTGGCTCACTGTCCAGGACCATTTCTTACCCCATTGCTCTCTCCTCCATTCCTGGGTCCTGGCACACAAAGGTGCAGGCAGCTGCTTGCACACTCACCTCCCCTCAGTGGAGCTCCCACAATAATGACAGAAAAGTCCCATTGTCTGGGACTCCACTGCCCCTGCTCCTCTCTGTTGCTCAAAAGTCTTCTTTGGAAGGTAAAGACAGCTTCTGAGAAGGCCCCCAACAGTCCTGCCCTCTGATATTCATCTCCTGAGTATGGGTCAAACCTAATAATTTGCTTCCAAGTAGCAGAGTACAGCACAAGCTGTCATTTCCAAGACTTTACTACAAAGGTTGTGACTTCCATTTTGCTGTCAGACTCCCACTCACCTTCCCAACCGGCACATTTTAATGAACAGGCTGCCATGTTGGAGAGACCTGCATGGCAAGGCATTAAGGTCTTTGGTCCAATAGCCTGTGAAAAACTGAATCTGTCCAACAACCACATGATTGTGGAAGTGATCCTTCACCTCAGGTATTAAGATTATGTCTTCTCAGTAAAGGCTGATGTTCCTTTCTTTCCTTCCAGAGTATTCTCTGTGCACCTTTATCATTATATCTGAGCCCAGTTGTATCATCTGTTTATATTTAGTGCATCTGTGTATCCCAAGCTCCTAGCATTTTTCCTACTCATGAATACATACCAACAATTGTTTACTAAGTAAGTATTAAATGGTTGGATTTAACCTAAGGTGATATGAGGTTATGGGAATTTTTTAAATCAGAATTTTTGTTTAGTGATAAATGTAGACTCACAAGGAGTTGTGAGAAATAGCACAGAATGATCTTGCATGCCCTGTAGTAAGTTTGACCCAACGGTCACATCTTACAAAACTACAACAGGATGGACATTAGAATAGGAAATTGACCTTGATGCAATTCACTATTTCAGATATCACCATTATTCATATATCACCATTAAAAACTTATGACACATACACATGACTTATCTGTGTGTGTGTCTAGTTTTATGCAATTTTATCCTAAGCAGGATCATGTATCCACTACCACAGTCATGATCCTAAAAGGTTCCATCCTGCATGTGGCCATTTCAGAGCCACATCCTCCTTCCTCCCATGCTCTCCCTAACCCCTGGGACCACCAATCTGTCCTTCACTTCTGTAATTCTGTCATTTAAAAATGCTATACAAAATGGAATCATACAGTCTGTAACCTTCTATGATTGGCTTTTTCACATAGCATAATTCTCTTGTGATCCATTTAAGCCATGACAATTAATGCTTTGTTCCTGTTTATTGCTATGATATATGTTGATAAGGAGGTATCAGTTTGTTCAACCATTCACCCATTGAAGGACATTTTTATTCTTTTTGTGTCTTGGCTATTAAGAAATACAGTTGCTGTGAAAATCTGTTTTTTGTTTTTTGTGGAACCATGTCTTCATTTTTATTGGGCAAAGTCTAAGAATGCAAATGCTGGATCAACTAGTAGATGCAGGTTCAATTTTATAAAAAATGTCTATCTGTTTCCCAGAATGGCTGTCTCATTTTCCATTAGCATCAGAAACATCTGAGTCAGCTTCTCTGTATCCTCACCAACATTAGTATTTTCACCATTGTGGTGGGTGTGTAGTGATAGTCCATGTAGTTTCATTCTCCTGATGGCTAGTGATGTTGACCATCTTTCATGTGCCTGTTTGCTGTATGAATGTCTTTTTCAGTGAAACGCTCATTAATATCTGTAGCCTGTTTCCAATTGGATTGCTGTTGGGTTTTTGAAAATTCTATATATTTTCCAGATACTTGTCCTCTTATGGATATGAGGTTTGCACGTGTTTTCTCCTGGTACATGTGAGGTTTATATTACAGTTCACTTTTTATCTGTGTGTGTCTATTTGCTCCAGCACCCTTGCTGAATAGCTATCCTTCCTCCACTGAAACCCATCTGCACATGTGTCAATAATCCTAAGGGCTGATGCATCAGTCTGGATCCAAACAGAAGATAGAAACCCAGTAGTGGGTTGAACAGAAGTTTAATACAAGAATAACTAACTATAATAAAAATAACTGTAAGATATTCAGAAATCTTTATGGTATCCTAAGCCTGAAGAAGAAACCCAAGGAAGAACAAAGTAGGAAGGAGTTTAGACTCCTTGAAGAAGAGTTGATTTGGCCACCATACAGCAGAGAAACTCTCTGGGGTAGCCAGACTGGAGCTGCTGGGTAATGCAGGCCACCTCTGGTGTGTGGACAGGGAGCAGGCCATTCATACTCAGTGGGGTGGGCATGTGGGGTTTGGGGGGTCTGGGTGTAGTGAGGACTTCAGAACAAGCAAGCTGCTCCAGGTGGAGGGTATCACAAAGGCACAGCTAATGCCAGGCTGCCATGAGTGTATGTTCATGATATAGTCTTTCCTATAAGTCAGCCAGGCAACTGCTCAGTTAGCTGTCTGCTAAGCAGCCTGGCACCAAGGAATAGACAAGAGTCACACACAGTAACTATGCTATTCACTCAGTTTTTATTGAATGTAAGTTCACTCAAAGTAGAAATCAACATACATTTATAGCCTACTCACACTTTAACAGTCTAAGAGAATTATAACACACACACACACACACACACACACACACACACACACACACAGCAGTCGATGAGGGATAATGAACCTGAGTCCCAGAGTGTGTGGTCTGGGAGACAGTGTGGTGGGCAAGGAGCTGTCAGCATAGTGCAAGGAAGGATTTCTGAAACTAGGTGGGAAGCAGAGCAGACACAGTCCTCAGTCCAACAGAGCAGAACCTCTGGAAGCCTGTGCCAAGGGAGATCAGTGTAGTGTGGAGCAGCACTCTGGTGTGTGGAGCTTGGCTGTCTCTGCAGTGGTCTGGAACCTGCCTCAGTTATACCTTGAAAGCGGTGTAGCCCTGGCTGGTGTGGCTCAGTGGACTGAGTGCCAGCCTGTGAACCAAAGGATCACTGGTTCAATTCCCAGTCAGGGCACATGCTTAGGATGCATGCCAGGCCCCCAGTAGGGGGCGCAGAAGAGGCAACCATGCATTGATGTTTCTCTCTCTTTCTCCTTCACTTCCCCTGTCTCTAAAAATAAATAAGTAAATAAAATTAAAAAATAAAGTGTAATCTACCCTTCTGGGTCTTTTCAATAAATGCCTTAATACTCCTCATGCCAAGTGGAAAATTTTCCCAGGAGCCTATGAGTGGTACACGGCTGTTCTGCCTGACATCCCTGATGGCAAGTGGGGAATTTCCTCAGAAGTCTATTTATGGGTGGTCTCACTCTGCAGACATGGCTGTTCTGATCACATGTGCAGATATCTTAGGTGTGTCTCCTTGCCAAACATGGCTGCTCTGACTTAGGTAGTTTCCCTCTTGAACCAAAGTGTCATGGCTGACTGGAAGCCATCTTGGTTGATATGAGTGACTCCATTTTGTTCTATGCACTTCATGCTATCTTGACTGGACCAATGCCATTTTACTGGTCCTGCTCTGCACACAGGCTGTCTGAAGAAGCCATGGATCACAGGTGGCTGCATGCAAGCTGCCTGAGCCTTTCATGTCCATGTGCAGCAAACTACCCTTAATGACCAAAATTAGTTCTTCAGACATAAAGGCAACAACAGAGACAGAATTTGAGGGCATCCAGAAATAAGAAAGAGAAAGGCAAAGAGTGGAAAGTGCATAAATCCGGTAGATTACCCTTCTCAAAAGTTTTTTGATGTCATGTTTGATTACTGAAACACCAACCTTTATGCTGCTGTTCTGGCCCCATCCTGCCTTCCACAGTACACTGCTCTGTCTCAGCACGGGAGCCCTGCAGCTATCCTTAGTGCCCCAGGCATTGTTGTGCCCTCAGTCCACAGGACTTTGTCAGGATGCATTGGCTGAGGATTATTATGGACAGGCTCACCTGAATGGCCCTGAGTGTCAGGATGGCAGGGTGCTATCTAAGGGGTAGCAAGGGTTATTGGGGCTAGGTCCCTAGATAACTGGTGCAAGTGGAGAAGGATGGACTAGGTACCAGTTACCAGGCTGTGGACCCATGCACCTCTCTGAGAACCAGGAGCAGGAGATCATAGTAACATAGGTGAACAGGGGGCCACAGGGCCAGAAAACCTATGGGTCCTCTCCCCACTCTTCCTCTGAATCATTGGGAGAACAACTGGGCAGAACCTCAGATTCAGGGTGCTGGAGCCCCAGTGCTCTTCACAGCATGGCAGGTCCAGCTCCAAGGGGCTCTTCCCAACTATACATGAGGGGAGATTCTTCAAAAAGACCATGATCCTTGAAATTGGGGTTGTTGGGTAAAATCCTCGTAATGAGTAGATAATTAAAATCATACAATGACAAAATCACCACAAAACAAAATAAGTCAGGCTTTCTCAAGAAGACTAGGGAGATGGGCAGAAATCTGAGCACTGTCTCAGGCTCACATTCACTTCTTGCCTCCTGAGAGACAGGTGTAATCCCCAGTTAAGAGTAGTGACTAGGGCTCCAATGAACCTCCTGCTCTGTACTTACTGTAAGAGCAGAAAGAATTGCACAAGCACTGGTTAGGTTATATGTTGTGGCTACTTTTGTTTGTTTTTCAAAAAAGTATATGTTGGAAAAATAAGGATTTGGGAGTTGCAATCTAAGAAAGAAGTAACTGGTTCCCCTACTGCCAGTCTGCCTGAGGGTTGTGGACCCCTGTGGGGGTATGGGGTGGAGGGGCTGATAGGTCCACCATAGTCTGGAACACTTGAAATGTGTGGGAGGAGATATGCAGGGGAAGGAGAAGGGTTGTAAGGAGCATGTATAAAAGACATAAACTCTTTCTGATTCTGAAGAAAAGAAGAGGGTAGGATCAAGGATGGGAGGTGGTGGCTGGGTGAGAGGAATGGTGCGGGATAATGGAGACAACTGTATTTGAACAACATTAAAAAATGTGAGGAAAAAAAGAAGTGGAGGCCTGGGTGGTACAGGCCCTGATGGTGCTGTGATGATGTGTACCCCTGCAGCCCATTGATGATCTCTGCACCTGGTAGAATAAGAGGCCAGAAGGACAGGTGTGGCCCCATCTTGAGTAACTGGAGTTCCACTGTAAGTAATGCTCATCAGGGAGGGTGAAGGGAAGAGAGCAGGAGGCAAGGATGCGACCCTGGTCACACCAGGCTCTAGCATAGTAGGAAGTTCCCCACGCAGGAGAGATGGGATGCAGGTTGTGATGAGCATGTGTATGCTTGGAGGAAGTGTGGCTGTGACTGAGAGAAGAGATGCATCCCCACCACAAGTAGAATTGGCCTGCAAAGGCACATGTTGTGGGTGGAGAGCCAAAGGAGGTGGCAGTGTGGATAGCTTTAGAGAAACAGGAGGAGAGGCAGAAAGGAGGGAGTTCAGAGCTCAGTAAAAAGAGAGTCTCACATACAACAAAGGGACCTTCTTGAGAGTAGGCAGAACTCAATGAGCACCACTTTGAATTTTTTGCTGTGGTGAAGGCAAATTGAACAATTACAGGCTGTGAAGTTGCCAAGATACAGTATCATGGAGAAACAAATCATTATTGAGGCAGGTAATGTAAACTTACTTTGTTTTATAACATGGGTAGCCTCTTCCTAATCTGCATAGGAGTATACTTTGGGCCAGGAACTGAGGGCTGAGTGGGACCAGAAAAGACAGGGTAGGGATATGAAGGCAGAGGTGTAACATGGGAACTAACCAGGAAGAGATGAAGAAATGCAAGTCCTGCAACTAAACAGTAAGCGTTTCCTCCCTCTTTCACTTTTCTCAAGTTATTTCAGGGACTGTCTGTGCCTGTTATCAAGCTAGAATATTATCCAAGAGATTGAATCTGAGGAAATCTTCCCCTGGGGACAGAAGGTAACTAACAAGAAACCTTGGATCTGCACTTGTATGAGCATAAACATACTGTTTTTATAAAACCTAACAGGCCAGATTAATTTTTAACACCAAAATGAAGTGTTTAATGACCTCACTATTTCAAAATACTTTGCAAAACCACTTCCTTTTAAGACCAATGTCAGATTTTTTTTGTAAAATAGTGATGAAATGCAGATCTTGGTAACTGTTATTTAATTCAATCCCAGAACAACTCATCATTAGCCCAAAGCCACCAGCATTTGCAGGACCTGTAGGGCCAATTAATATGTTCACCAGTTGACTAAATGCAGCCTTCAATCTCTGCTGAAACAGGAGATTACAGTATCCACTTGTGTGAATTTTGGGCTGATGGGGGTGAAAGGAATAGCCAATGCACACATTGTTGGCTTCCATCAAAATCCATGGCCCATCAGGGAATTATGGGATCACAGACTCACGTGTGGTGGTTCAAATCCAGATTTCTTAGAACTGGTGTGGCCTGTAGTAATTGACTCAACTTTCCTCACAAATGAAGGGATGATGCGAGTAGGCCGCTATTGGAGCTGATGTCTGTTTAAATATGACAATGCCTTTGAGCCTACATAGTACAGCTGGACACAGAGGTCAATAATATTAGCCATAAATATTACTTATTTTTCTTTAGTATTTTCCAAGCAGTTATATCGCTATTATTAAAAAGAAGAAAATGTTACAAACCTAAGTCACTGCTGGGACATGGCATTGAGGTCCACTGACCCAGAATCCAACCCAAGCCCAGGCAGGTGCTGAGACTCTGTGCACTTATGAGAGCATCTAACAGCACCTGGTCTCCACTGCTCAGTAGGCTGTCAGGAGGATGAACTGAGATTGTACATACGGAGGCACTTTATACTCTGTGAGGACACACACATGTATGATAAGGGCACACATTCCATCCAGAGTGTGGAAATAGCTCCTAGGATTATTAACATACATTACTCTAGTTCTGCTAAAAGTGTCAGGTAATGAGACACTAAAACATAGAGTCACCATAAGAACTAGGAGTGGACTCCAAGCAGTGACAATCCTGACCCTGCATGTACTCCTCTAGGCATACTTGGGACATCCTCCAAGCAGAATTCTTTTTCCTATGAATTTGTGAGTGGGGACTCTGTTATCACTTGTCTCAAGTGCACTCAGAACATTTCAACAAACTTACCTTGGATCAACTGCTAAAAGCCCAGACTGCTCATCCCTGTTATCACTAATGGATGACCACAGGAGAAAGACTCAATGGTCCTGGGTTGTCTCTCTCCATTACTAGTGGAGATTGACACAGGGGAAGAGTCCTTGGACCATCTTTATGCCCAGTCTCTCCCTTTTGACAGGGAACAAGAAACATCGAACCTTTGTTTCCCTAGTGGAAATGAAAGACACAAAAATGGGAAATTCTAGCACAGCAATACATACCTAATTCTACTCCAACCAACTGTGAGAGGATGCCCTGGGAGCTGGTTCTCTGGCTTGGCCCCCAAGTGCTGGCATATAGTGTTTCTTTTTGTTGTTGTTGTTCTCATCTCCATGTGATGGCCAAACTTCATCTCCATTTTTGCTCCCACCAATCTCTTCTCCCTTGGCCTCTTGGCAGGCTGAGAAATGGCCTCTGGGCTTCTTTCTTCTTGATACTGCCTTCCCTTCATAGTAGATCCATGAGTATATTTACCTGCCTCTCTCTCTCTCTGAAACTTCTCCCTCTGAAACCTCTCCCAAAACTTGCATTGCTGTTATTGTGCTCATTCATTCCTTATGTGACCATGTAGTGTGGCACCTACATTGAGAGCTATGATGCTGGAGGCAAGACTCTGGGATGGGGAGTCAGCTGGGTGGTAAATCCCAGTCTCACCACATGGCAGTGATTATGTGACTTGGTTATCATGTTTAAAACTCTCATATGTTGAGATTTACTACACTGAGCTTACGATTTTGAAGAGGTGATTCTGCCTGCATGTCACTGTGGTTCAGAAAGGGGCTTTACAGGCTTGCAGACCCTGCAATTAGCATCGCTAAGTTCATACTCAGGTGGCAGTCCAAAGCCAGCACCATGTCTCTTCTGAACTCACTTGGTGCCTTCTACCTTGACAATTCCTGTATGAAGTGGGTGCTGCCACTGCTCCTCGGAACTGTCACAAAGAATGAATGCTCATCTGTGTTCACTGGTTCTGGGAGGATGGGAGATGAATGTTCCATCCTCTGTAGTCTTCCTTGCACCTGGAACAAAGCCTGATGCCTAGAACACACACAACATATATTTATTGGAACAGGTAATATAAGCAGGCCCCTAGCATAGTACCTGGCAAAAGATGGTCATTACAGGAACTAGAATCATAGGAGGTAGAATTTATAGAGATGCTCAGCCCAGTTGTTCACCATCTCACTTCATCTTCATCAGTACTATTATGGTCAAAACCTCTCAGTGGCCAGCATGGAGCTTGGCTCACCCTTGTCACTCAACTGTCCATGTCTATGTTGCTGAGGAGGGTAGTGGCCAACAGAAGACAAAAAGGGTGTGCCATCCCTCCAAATGCAGTGGTACTGATTTAGTGGGTCCACACAAGAAAGTCAAAACATTTGTTTAGTGCTTACTGAGTGTAAGACTACATAAACTTAATTTTCTGTAATTCATTTAATTCTCACAAAACCCCAAAGGGCTCAGTTCTCTTGCTCTGTCCAGGTTGCAGGTGAAGAAACTGGGGCCCCAGAGCAATTAAGTCCCCACAGACAATAAATTAAATGTCTAGCATACAGTGAGCAATAAATAAATGTTTTGATCTTGTTTATTTGGAAAGGTCATTTGTCCTTACCCACTGGGCCACATGGCCACTGAGGGAGCAAAGTCACACAACACCCCCATTCTCCATGGTAGACAGGAGGCCATGCCTCCACACATCCTCTCTGAGGTCTCTCCTCCACACTAAGCAACATCCCAAGAACAGCCCTAAGGAGGTGGTACTTGCTACATTGAAAGAGAACAAAGAACATCTGGGTTCTTCCTCCTTTCCAAGCACAACACAGGCTGAATTTTTCTTTTTTAAAATTTAGTAAGAGAAAAAATATCTCCCACCCATATTTCTAGGGGAAATCCAAACACAGTTATTCCCATCATATTTTGAGGAAGTCTTGAATCCTTCATTGGAAGCTATCAGATTCTCAGAAGGTGACTGACCTTCTGCAAAAGCCATTAAAACAACATCATCTAGATGGAGTTTCCAGAAAGAAATACTGCAATTCCAATGGGCAGGAGTGCAGCCTCATGGAACACTGACACACAGATAACTGCTTGTGTACCAGCACAAGCCTCTCCAGTTTCCCTGGCAGGGTCCAGGGTTCTAGATGTGCACATTTGCACTTCAGCAAAGCCAAGGTGAAGCTCAAAGGGATGTTTGATTTTCCAAATGGGCCACCTCCTCTAAAGTAGGAGAGCAGACCCACACTGGGATAGTTCTCAGAGCTGCTTCTAGGATTTTTTCCACAGACTTGTTCTTTACAATGGCCCAAGAATGAACTTACATGTGTAGATGATTCTACATGCTTTACTTTATTTGCAGTTGTGGGAAATGAGACTTGGAGAGATTAGAAATTTGCCCAAGTCCACCTCAAAGTCCATGGCCATGTGAGACCATTCTCCCACAGCTTCCTGTCACCATACCCTCTGACCCACCATTTATCATTCATCTACACAGCCTCACAAGGGCAAATTGAAAGTTCACATCTGCTCTTTTACTTCCTCACCTAGACCCTTTGGGTGCTTGCTGGCTTAGGCAAAACCTGAGCATTGTTATGTGGCTCATGACTTCTGGACCAGATTCATACAATACCCCCTAGGGCAGGAGATAATGGTCAACATATCATATATCTAAATATTTTAAAGCCTTGGTCCCAACCCAGGCCCCACCCCAAAGCTGACTCCAACCAAGGAACTTGTACAATCCATGTGGATATGCCAGTTTGTACCTCCAGTCTCTGTGTACACACATCTTCTCAGGCTCCCCTTGGGACCCAGGGTGACCTTGGAGGGGTGATGTGTCCTTGGGAATAGACCCAAGAGAAGCGAGTTGAATGTTTGGACAAGGATATTAAGGATACCCCAAGCATAATCTAGAAAAAAGGATGCAGGACCCAGGTGGTCACATCCTCTTGACCCTGTGAACATAACTCAGCAGGAAGGGACACAGCAGAGCAGAACCAGCATGTGCCCTCTAAGGGTCAGTCCTGGCCACGGGCCCCACATGCTGAGCTGATAGCCTCACTGGCTATATCAGGCCCATGTTTCCGCCCAACCAGCCTTTACAAGCCACATGCAGTCCTGAAGAGTACCATCTGCATGAGTAACATTTGCTATGACCCACCTGCCCAGAATCCCCCTCACCTTATTAATCTTCTGAACCCACAACCTGTAAAAGTGGGTTCACACTGTCTCACAGCTATCTTAAAGTCTGCCTTCCAGACCAGACAGAGATTCTGTCTAAGCAGGATGCAAACATAGAGCTTGTGTTTAACCAACTTACCTCAACGAATGTCATTGCTTTGCCCACATTCTAGAAAAAATAAGAAATCAGCTTCTGTTCAGAGATTTGCCTATGCTTGGGAAAGAGGACACTAGAGCAATGTGCCTAGATTGTTTTCTCCCAAACAGACCTCAGGTAGAAGGTCCCCTAGCTCAACTCTATGTTTTTCTAATCATGGAGGAATATGTGAACTTCATTTGGCATCATCCAACAAATAGATATGAGGCATTACACGTCACACTCTGTCTGGGCACTAAAAATACAAATATTCAGGCAATCAGCACAAGCACTTGCATCTGGAGCTTACATGGTAGTGTAACAGGAGTGTTCTACCCAGATTGCTGGGAAGATGGAAGCAGGAACCCCAGGAGCAGAATGGGGAGCTGTACCCCCTGTAAAGATGGGGAGGAGTTGGGAAGCAGTGGGGTCTGCAAGTGAGAGATTGCCCCACAGCAAAAACTGGGCAGTGTGGCATGATGGAGGGAAACACTCCTCAGTGTGCTTCTCCTATGATGAGGATTTTGGGCCAGACTATAAAAAGTAGAGAGCTTGGACATGCTACTTTTTGTTCTCCCCCTTTCCCCTGCTACTGGGGGCTCAAGTTCTTGGGCCTGCAAGTCCTGGAGCTTTGACATCATGGTCTGGGAATGTTCTTGGTGCCCCTGTCTGAGCACTGCATGGGCCAGGTTGGCCAGGAGCACAGCAGACACTGGGTCAGTAGGGCAGAAGGGGAGGAATTTGGGGCAGTGGACCCTGGAAGCTGCATGGCCAGGTGACAAGCCCCAAATCCCTCCTCCACATGGGAAGGTGCAGTGGTGCTGGCAACTGGATCTGTGTTGCATGATCCTTCCTGGGCAAACACACAGATGCACTGGAGGGCAGTGGCTAAAGGAAGCATGCAATGATTAAGATGCCTGGATGCACAGACTCTGAAAGATGCCTGAAGCCAGGCAGCAACTGGATACCAGCTGAGCCACCTGAGCCTCTTAAAGGATGATACTTTCTGGGCAGAAGAAAAGGTTCCTGGCTCAGCGTTGAACTTAGCTGGCAGACAGTGGCAGGGTGACTGTCTTTCAGTGTCTCAGAGGAAATGGGCTTTGAGGCAGAAACCTGTCATTATTTCAAAGTGTATAGCTTTTGAATAAAAGATTCCCTTTCCACTGAACACTGCCTCCAGAGTTTTTGTCTCTTGGTGGCAAGTGGTAGAACCCAACTGGTTGTTTGGTTACAGTAGCAAATAGTCACATGCTAGTCCATGTACTTGTACCTGTGTCAGCACAATATCATATAATAATCAGTGGTGTCCAGAGAATCAAACTACAGGTGGATAGAGCAGGTCTGGGTGGATGCTTTTCCAGGGAGACCAGGGAGTGCAGGTAACATTGACATTGAACCCAAATACTAAGACAGAGCCTATGCAGAAGTTTAGAGTTAGAAGGAGGAGGCATGCTAAGTGCTGGCAGTATCTCCAAACAAACCCACCTGTGAGGTTGAAGCTTGATGAGAACAAGGGGAGCAGTGAAGAGATGAGCCTAAGGAAGCATATGGAGCCAGCTTTGGCTATTGTGAAAGCAGGCAGGGAGATTGTGTCTTATTCTTTCTATGCCCAGGCATTGAATGGAGAAGACATTTCCAGGGAGTCATGTTTCCCAATGATCATCCTGACTGCTACACAGAGAATAAATTATAGAATGCCAGGTCAGGACAAGGTGACTCAAGTTCCATTCAGGAACTTGACCAGGACAGTCAAAAATGAAGATACTGAGATAGATAGAATTGGGTTGGGTTTTAAAAGTCTCGTCAGTAGGACTCAATAACTGACCTTAGAAAAGGGGTGAGGTAAAAGAACATCAAATGGGAGAGAAGATGAAGGCAAAGTAGGTGGGAGCTGAGCATACTTGGTCATGCATTCAACTGGGACATTTAGCTGATCTTCCAAAAAACAAAGTGAATAGCCAACAGATCCTTAGTTGATAGAAGTTTGGAAGCCAAAGGGTGCAGAGGACACTTCAAAATGGGCAGGACACTTTAAAATGGGCAGTAAGAAGGTTTTGTAGGCCAACAGAAAAGGTCCCCGAGCCTGGTGTCAGAAACCACGGCTGCTGTGGGGACATTGGAAGAAAGCCAGGTCAGTGATAGCAGCAGCTCCCTCCTTTCCCAGGGTGGGGAAATCCCAGACCTGGGGCAGGAGACACCTGAACACATAAAGTTACTGGGGTGGGGGAGTAGGGTGAAGTAGCAAGCACACACACAGGCAGTGGCATGCCCGAGCTGGGGTGGGGGTCACCAGCCAGGACAATGCCAGAGAATTCAGGAGATCCTGGAAGCACCTGGAGCTGGGAGAAAAGGTGAACTGTGACTGGCCAAGACCCAGATAGACGCTGGACTTACCAGAGGGCTGGAGTGTGTGCAAAGCCAGAAAGTAGCATGGCGTGGCAGTGGCACCAACAGAGACTTTTTCGAAAGAACTGAGGTCCACTGGGCAGGGACCTTACAGAAGCAGCTGCCAGACCAACAGGGAGGGAGGATTGAGGGCATGATTTGTTCATACTCAGTGCACCTCACAGTATGATCAAAAGGGTGTGGAGCAAGGTGGTTTATCAGCATCAACCTGATGTGTCTGCACAAAGTAGACAGTGTGAGTTGCACAGTGCCCTAAGGTTGTGGGCTGGAAACTGGGTGTCTGTGATTATTAAAGTTCAGACTAAGCATCCAACAGAGAGAGAAAACTGCCCCCACCATCTATAGGAGCCAGGAAGATCTGCAAAACTAGTTGGACAGGGTTTAAAAAAAAGCCAGGGGTGAGGGGAGGGAGGGCTTTTTTCTTTTCTTTTTCTTTCAAGATTAAGACGGTACGCCTGGAGTTGAGAGAAAACAAGAGTCAGATCCAGGAAAAAGTCAAAAGGTGAACACCAACAGATGAAACAAATTTCACCTTGCTCTTCCTCAGAACTTGCATTTTCCCACTTTTCACTTTTTTTGTTCTTTGTTTTCCCTTTCATATTGCATTTTAATTTTTCTTCTCACTTTACTTATATTCCAAATAATTCACTAATCTTGGTCTTGTACTTTTTATTCATTTTATTCAGAGTATATACTTTTTATTATATTATTATTCCAAATCCCACATAGCACCCTACCCTGGTCTTAATCCATTTCACTATCTTCCTAAGCTTTATTAAACTTGAAATGTCCTGTAAACTTTATTTTCTGTCACGCTGTGTCATGTTCCTATCCCTTACACGATTTATCATCTATCTAAACTTTCATAAGGGCTCTTCTTTCTTAAGTCAGCTCACATTCATTTTCCCCTCTCATAAAAGTCTTATTAATTTCTCACCTTTTATAAACAGTGGATAGTTGGGCAAAATACAAAGGTATTGCTCTGCTTCTCCAATGAAAGTCTTATTTGTTCACTCTGTTTGTACTTCATTTTTTTAACTTTTAAAATTGTTGTTCAAATACAGTTGTCTCCATTTTCCCTCACCACTCCCCGCCCCCATCCCAGCCATTCTCAATTCCCACCCTTGATCATACCCCACTTTGGTTTTGTCCACATGTCCTTTATACATGTTGCTGGTATACCTTCCACTTTTCCCTTCAATAACCCCTACCAACTCCCCTCTGATTACTGTCAGATTGTTCTTAATTTCAATGTCTCTGGTTATACCTTGCTTACTTGTTTGTTGTGTTGATTAGGTTCCACTTTTTTTTTTTAGTTTTCTTTTTTTGTTGTTCATTTAATGTTTTTATTTATTTTTTCCCCAATTTTTATTTAAATATTTTTCAAGTACAGTTTTCTATTTATTACTCCCATCCCATCCCACCCCCATACTCCCCCCTCCCTACCATTTCCACCCTTCTCAGTTGTTGTCCATGTATCTTTTATATATGTTCCCCTAAACCCCTCCCATATTTCCCCTGAAATTCCCTCCCCTCTCCCCTATGGTCATTGTCCTCCTGTTCTCTATTTCAGTGCCTTTGGTTGTATTTGCTTGCTTCTTTGTTTTGTTGTTTAGCTTCCTGTTAAAGGTGAGATCATATGGTATTTGTCCTTCAACACCTGGCTTATTTCACTCAGCATAATGCTTTCCAGTTCCATCCATGTTGTTGCAAAAGGTAGGAGCTCCTTCTTTCTTTCTGCAGCATAAAATTCCATTGTGTATATGTACCACAGTTTTTTGATCCATTCATTTACTGACGGGCACCTAGGTTGCTTCCAACACTTAGCTATTGTAAATTGTGCTGCTATGAACATTGGGATGCATATGTTCTATTGGATTGGTGTTTTAGGGTTCTTAGGATATAATCCTAGCAGTGGAATTGCTGGACTAGAAGGCAGGTTCATTTTTAGTTTTCTTAGAAAATTCCATACTGTTTTCCATAGTGGTTGTACCAGTCTGCAATCCCACCAGCAGTGGACCAGAGTGCCCTTTTCCCCACACCCTCTCCAACATTTGTTGTTTATTGCTTTGTTTATGATAGCCATTCTCACCGGTGTAAAGTGGTATCTCATTGTGATTTTTATTTGCATCTCTCTGATAGCAAGCGATATTGAGCATCTCTTCATGAGTCTCTGGATCCTCTGTATGTCCTCCTGGCAGAAGTGTCTGTTCAAGTCCTTTCCCCATTTTTTAATTGGGTTAGTTGTCTTTTTGAGTGAAGTCGTGTGAGTTCTTTGTATAATTTGGAGATTAACCCTTTGTCTGAGGTATCATTGGCAAATATGTTTTCCCATACAGTTGGTTGTCTTTTTATTTTAATGCTGTTTTCTTTAGCTGCGGTGAAGCTTTTTATTTTGATGAGATCCCATGTGTTTATTCTTTCCTATATATTCCATGCTCTAGGGGACATATCAGTAAAAGTATTGCTGCGTGAAATATCTGAGATTTTCCTGTCAATGTTCTCCTGTAGGGCTTTAATGGTGTCACGGCTTATATTTAGGTCTTTTATCCACCTTGAGTTTAAATTGGTGTATGATGTAAGTTGGTGCTCGAATTTCATTTTTTTTTTTTTNTCCCACTGTTTTGCCAAATTCATTTATTAGGTCAAGCAGTTTTTTGGTAGAGGCTATAGGATTTTGCATGTACACTATCATGTCATCTGCAAACAATGACAGTTTTGTTTCCTCCTTTCCAATTTGAATGCCTTTTATTTCCTTTTCTTGCCTAACTGCTGAGGCTAAAACTTCCAATACTATATTAAAAAGAAGTGGTGAAAGTGGACAACCTTGTCTTGTTCCTGATCTTAGTGGAAAAGCTTTTAGTTTTTGCCCATTGAGTATGATGTTGGCTGTAGGTCTTTCATCTATGGCCTTTATTATATGGAGGAGTGCTCCCTCATTTTCTACTTTGCTGAGTACCTTTATCATAAATGGGTGTTGAACCTTATCAAAAGCTTTTTCCACATCTCTTGATATGACCATGTGGTTTTTGTCTTTGCTTTTGTTTATGTGGTGTATTACATTTACTGATTTGCGGATATTAAACCATCCTTGCATCCCTGGAATGAATCCCACGTCATCGTGGTGTACGATCTTTTTGATGTATTGTTGGATGCGATTTGCCAATATTTTGTTGACAATTTTAGCATCTATGTTCATCAGCGATATTGGCCTAAAGTTTTCTTTCTTTGTTGTGTCTCTATCTGTTATTTGGAATTAGGATGATGCTGGCTTCATAAAAAGAATTTGGGAGTTTCCCATCATTATGGATGTCTTGGAATAGCCTGTGAAGAATAGGGGTGAGCTCTTCCTTAAATGCTTTGTAGAATTCTCCTGTGAAACCATCTAGTCTAGGGCTTTTGTGTGATGGGAGTTTTTTTGATTACTGCTTCAATTTCATTTGCTGTTATTGGTCTGTTCAGGCTTTCTCCTTCTTTTTAATTGAGTTTTGGAAGATGATATTTTTCTAGAAATTTGTCCATTTCACCTAGGTTTTCAAATTTGTTGGCATACAGTTCTTCATAGTAATTCCTTACAATCCCTTCTATTTCTGTAGAATCAGTTGTAATCTCTCCTCTTTCATTTCTGATTGTGATTATTTGGGTCCTCTCTCTTTTTTTCTTAATGAGCCTACTTAAAGGCTTGTCTATTTTGCTTATCTTTTCAAAAAACCAACTCTTGGATTCATTGATCCTAAGAATTGTGCTTTTAGTCTCTATGTCATTTAATTCTGTTCTGATCTTGGTTATTTCCTTCCTTGTACTTGCTCTGGGCTGTCTTTGTTGTTGTTCTTTGAGTTCTTGGAGGCGTAGGGTTAGGTTGTTTGTTTGAAATGTTTCTATTTGATTTAGGTAAGCCTGTATTGCTATGAACTTCCCTCTCAGGGCTGCCTTGGACGTGTCCCATAGGTTTTGGGTTGTTGTGAGTTCATTTTCATTTGTTTCCAGAAACTTTTTGATTTCCTCCCTAATTTCAATCTTGACCCACTCGTTGTTTAATAGCATACCATTCAGTCTCCTTGATTTTGGGTGTTTTGGATTTTTTCCTGTGCGGTTGGTTTTAATTTCAGTCCCTTGTGGTCAGAGACAATGCTTGGTTTGATTTCAATTTTCTTGAATTTGTTGAGGCTCGGTTTGTGTCCTATCATGTGGTCTATCTTTGAAAATGTTCCATGTGCATTTGAAAAGAATGTGTATTTAGCTTCTTTGAGATGAAGTGCTCTATATATATCAGTCAAGTCCATTTCATCTAGGGTGTTGTTTAGTGCAGCTATATCTTTGTTGATATTTTGTTTGGAAGAACTGTCCATTTTTGACAGTGAGGTGTAAAAATCCCCTACTATAATTGTGTTGCTGTCAATATCTTTCTTGAGGTCCTCTAGGATTTTCTTTCTATATTTGGTTGCTCCTATGTTGGGTGCATATATATTTATGATATTAATGTCTTCTTGGTGGATTCTTCCCTTGAGTATTATGAAGTGGCCTCCTGGGTCTCCCTTTCTGGCCCTTTTTTTGAAGTCTATTTTGTCTGAAATGAGACTTGCTACCCTGGCTGTTTTTCTTTACGATTTCCTTGGAATATTTGTTTCCAGCCTTTCACTTTTAGTCCGTGATGGTCTTTTGTCCTGAGGTGGGTCTCCTGTAGGCAGCATATGTGTGGGTCATGCTTTCTTCTCCATTCAGCTATTCTACGTCTTTTGATTGGAACATTTAATCCATTTACATTTAAGGTTATTATTGATAGGTAATTATTAATTGCCAGTTTTGTACTAGAGTTCTTCTCTGTCTCTCTCTTTTCCTTCCTTTCCTTAAACCAGCCCTTTTAGTATTTCTTGTAGAGCTGGTTTGGTGGAGGCATATTCTTTTAGACTTCTTTTGTCTTGGAAGCTCTTTATTTGGCCTTCTACCTTGATTGAGAGCCTTGCTGGGTACAGTAGCCTTGGCTGTAGGCTCCTGTTTCTCATTACTTGAAATATTTCTTGCCATTCTCTTCTTGCTTGGAGTGTTTCCATTGAGAAGTCAGTAGCTAACCTTATTGGGGCTCCCTTGTATGTTACTTCCTTTTTCTCCCTTGCTGCCTTTAGGATTCTCTCTTGGTCTTGGAGGTTTGCCATTTTAATGATGATGTGTCTTGAAGTGGGCCTCTTTGGGTTCCTCTTGAATGGGACTCCCTGTGATTTCTGGATTTGTGTAACTTTTTCTCTCATGAAATTAGGAGAATTTTCCATCATTACTCTTTCAAATAGGTTTTCTATCCCTTGTTCTTCTTCTTCTCCTTCTGGTATTCCTGTTATTCAGATATTATTACGTTTCATATTATTTTGCATTTCTCTTAGTCCATCTTCATTCTTTCTGAGCCTCTTTTCCCTTTCTTGCTCTTTCTGGGAGATTCTTTCTACTGTGTCCTCCAACTCTCTGACCCGATCTTCTGCCTCATCAATCCTGCTTTTCATTCCTTCTACTGCGTTCTTCAGTTCCGAAATTGTATTCTTCATTTCCTCTTGGCCTTTGGTGATAGTTTCTGTTTCCTTTTTCATGTTGATATAGTTTGCGGAGAGCTCATGGTAGCTTCCCTCTAGTTTCTGGTAGCTTCCCTCTAGTTTCTGGAAGCTCATTGTGAGCTCTTTGAATTTCCTGATAGCTAGTTTTTTGAATTTAATATCTGATAGATGACTTGCCTCTCTTTCATCTGACATTATTTCTGAGACTTCCACCTTTTCTTTCATTTGGGCATTGTTTCTTTGTCTTCCCATTGTTTATCAGACTCTTTTTGTTCACCTCAGCTTCTTAAATTGATCTGTTCTGACTCCCTAGGTTTATGGTGTGAACTTCTGTGGTAGAATACCCGTGAAAAACAGTGGTGCAGTCTCTTGCAGGTACCTTGATGTTCTCCGCTTCCACCTACTCCTTTCTTTGTGTGTGTGTGATCTGCTGGAGAGGGAGGCAAAATGGTTTATGACAGCAGGAGAGTACTTTATGATATTTACAGTCAGAGCTGGTAGAGAAGCGATAGAAGATCTTTAGGCTCTATACAGTGTTAACTGTAATCTTCAACCTAATTTGCCACTTTTAGGAAAGGATAGACCAAAGATAAGTCTCTTGTTGGGGAGGGAAGCAGTGAGGTTGCGGGTGGTCAGATTTTGAGGTAAGGTGAGAGTAAAGAATAGTAAATAGGCGTAGTGTGTGAGCAAGTAGAGTTAATCACTACAGAAGTAGAATTCAGGAACTTGTAATGTGGGCTAAGACCCGAGAGATGTGTTGTGAAGTATTTACAGTGGTATAGAAAGCAACAAACAAACAAACAAACACACATAAAAAGGGCAAGAGAAGTGAGGAAAAAGCAANAAGCAGTGAGGTTGCGGGTGGTCAGATTTTGAGGTAAGGTGAGAGTAAAGAATAGTAAATAGGCGTAGTGTGTGAGCAAGTAGAGTTAATCACTACAGAAGTAGAATTCAGGAACCTGTAAAATGGGCTAAGACCCGAGAGATGTGTTGTGAAGTATTTACACTGGTATAGAAAGCAACAAACAAACAAACAAACACACATAAAAAGGGCAAGAGAAGTGAGGAAAAAGCAATAAGTTGGGGGTGAATGGAAGAAGAACTAAAACAGAAAAAAAGAAAGGAGAGGAACAGAGTACTGAAAGATATAGCAACAATCAAATTTTAAAAAGTATACGATTACTGAAAAATTCTTTAAAAAAAAAAAGAAAAACCTCCTTCCTTGTTGGTTTCAAACTGTCCAATCTGGTTTTTCTAGTTTCAGCAGGCCCCCTCTGCGGGCTGGGTTGTAGGCCCAGGTGAACACCTGCCCACCAGCCAGGCTACCAGACTGGGGTGCGGGTGTCCGCCCACCCGAAAGGCTGCCTGGGTCCCATGGGATCTGGTACTGGTGCTTCCCAGTCCTGTGGCTGGGTGAGAAGCAAGTCAAGCTGCCTTCACAGGAGAACACCTCAGTCCACTTTCCAGTAAAAACTTCTCCAGAAAGCATGCCTCTCAGCCCAGCCCAATCCCCAACCTGACTGGTTAGGACAATGCTCCTCTCAAATTTCCTGGGCTGGCAGGCTGGTGGGCTGGCGACCGCAGTGATCGCAACTGAACACGGCCCCCTGTCCTTGCCACCCTCCTTGCAAACCTAGGCAGACAGGTCTCTGCCACCCAGCCCCACTCATATGGTGAGGGAGGGAGCCAGCTCTTCCAAGGACCCCGCAGCTGGCCCGATGCTCCACCGGGTGCTGGGCTCCCTATAAGTCCTCCGTGGCACTGGCTGCAGATGGAAGCCTCTATACCCCTAACACAGCGGCAGCTGTGGCTCCCAGGCATTTAGGGCTAGCCAAAGGCAGCCGGCCGTACTGCTGCTGCTTCCCATCTTTACTCACAGGTGCTGGACTCCCGATGAGTCCTCTGTGGCAGACCCCCCCCAATGCTGGCCATAGACAGAAGCCTCTGGGCCCTGGAAGCTGCGGCAGCAGCAGCTGCGAGGTCTTTAAGCGCTGGCCAATGTCTGCCGTCCTGCCGCCGTCACGGCCACCGCTGCTCTTGACTTTACTCGGGGTGGCCAGGCTCCTCATGAGTTCTCCATGGCAGATGACCCTGTCACTGGGCACAGATGGAAGGAAGCCTCTGGGCTCCAACCGCTGTGGCAGCCACAGTTCGGAGGTCTTTACGCGCTGGCCAATGGTGGCCGCCAGCCTGGCCACCTCCGTCCTTACTTGTGTCCCTGAGACCCCAAGGACCTGTAGCTGTTTGGTTCATCACTATCTCTGGTCTCTTGTTTTCATAAATGCTGGGGAATTGTTGGTTGGGGAATTGATTACACTGTTCTTCAGTAAATCTGCCAGGATTTTCTCCCAGGGGTACAAGAACTGGAGTCACTCCATCCTGCTCCGCCGCCATTTTTTCCAGAGTTTGATTAGGTTCCACTTCTGTGTGAGATCATATGGTATTTGTCTTTCACTGTCTGGCTTATTTCTCTTAGCATAATGCTCTCCAGATCCATCCATGTTGTCGCAAAAGGTAGGAGTTCTTTCTTTCTGCTGCATAGTATTCCATCATGTAAATATACCATAGTTTTTTGATCCATTCAAGTGCTTGTACTTTAAATCCTACAGAATACACACCCCCTTGCTCCATTTCACCTTCCCCCTGCCCCTGATCAACTGAGTGAAGAATTTTATTTCATTTCTCTTTCTTTTTTCTACCTCTCTCAATCTCCTTACTCCTTACACTTATTAGTTTGCTTCCCCCAACTTCTAAAATCATTTTTCTTTATACTTGACATTCATTCACTTTCACTTTTGTATAATATTCTCACTCCCATTTCATATTCATTAAACTTCAGTCAGCTACTATTTCTATGAACCCTGTTGTGATTTTTCTGCAATTTTGATCCTTTTGGTGTAATTTTTAAATTTTACTTCAAATCTCATAGCATAATCTTCTTTTTTCTTACCCCATTGTTCCAATCACCCTTTTATGTTTTACTTATGCTTTAAATTTTGTTCTGTCCCTTTCTTCACCTTGGTTCTGTACCTGTTATTATCAATTCTCTTCCCTCTTATCCCTCAGTAACATTTTACCCTCTTTTAGTCATCTTACATTCCCTTTGTCATAGCTTATAATATTTGTAACCTCTTTTCACCTTTATTAATCTGAGCTCAATTGCAATTGGGATGGCTGATGTGGTGGGGGGCGTCTTTTTCTGGTGTAGGTTTAGTTGTCTGCTAATACTGCTTTGTTAACCAGCACCTGTACAACTGCAAAGAAGATACAGTGGGAGTTGTGAATAACAGTAAGCCCACAGGAGGAGAGAATCCACAAATGAAGTTGCCATCAACAATAAAACCCAAGTACAAAAAAAGAATCTGTACCAAAAAAAAGCCTATACAAACAGAAGAAAGGGCAACTGTAGAGCCTCTAGACAAAGAGATCAAAGACACTGCACCACTGATCCCACAGAACTCTTACACAGAAGTCCACCCCATTAGAGAGGTAGGCAAAGCAGAGTACCCTGAGACATGAAAACAAACGAAAAGTGTCAACTAAAATGGGGAATTAAGAAAGAGCCTCCAATCAAAAGTAATGGAAGAATCCTCAGTAAAAGGAGCTAAATAAAATTGAGGCAATCAATCTATCAGACATAGAATTTTTAAAAAATGGTTATAAGGATGCTCAAGGAATGCAGTGACAACTATAAGAAACTGATTGGAGACTACAACATCATGGAAAAGAAAATAGAAACTATAAACAAAAACCAGGAAGAAATGAAGAATATAATATCTGAAATAAAAAAACACGAAAAACTTACAAGCAGTATGGATGAAGCAGAGGGCTGGATTAGTAAGCTGGAAGACAAGGTAGGAAGAAATATTGAGGTAGAGCCGCAGCATGAAAAGGGCTCAAAACATAGGAGGGTGGCTTAATGGAACTTCAGAAAAACAGGAAATGCAACAACATTAAAATCATAGGAATACCAGAAGGAGAAGAAATGGATCAAAGGATAGAAAATCTGTTTGAAAAAATGACAGAAAACTTACCTAACTGGGAGATGGGGAAGAGCCATAGTTCAAGAAGCACAGAGGGCCCCAGTCAAGATGAACTTGAAGAAACCTACTAAGATATATCATAATTAAAATATCAATTTTTAAAGATGAAGAGAGAATCTTAAAAGTGGCAAGGGGGAAACAGGAAGTAGCATAAACAGAGTGCCGATAAGGCTAGCAGCTGGTTTCTCATCAGAAACACTACCAGACAGAAGGGAATGGCAAGAAATATTCCAAGTAATAAAATGCAATGGCCTTCAAATGACTACTTTACCCAGCCAGGCAGTCATTTAAAATGGAAGGCAAAATCAAGACTTTCCCAAACAAAAGAAGGTTAAAAGAATACACCTCCACAAAACCAGCATTGTAAGACATGCTAATGGGACTACTTTAAGAAGATGAAGGGAGGGGGAGGGAGGGAGAGAGAGAGAGAAGGGGAGGAACACAGGTACAAAACAAAAAAAAATGGGAATGAACAAGTACCTTTAAGTAGTAACATTAAATAAAAATGGATTAAATGTTACAATCAAAGTACATAGGGTAGCTGAATGAATAAGAAAATATAACCTGTATACATGCTGTCTGCAAGATACTTACCACAGAACAAAAGACCTGCAAAGACTGAAACTGAAGGGTTGGAAAAAATTCCAAGCAAATGAACAGAAGAAAAGGCCAGGGTAGCAATACTTAGATGAAATAGGTCTCAAAACAAAGGCCGTATAAAAACATACAGGAAGATACTCTATAATACGCATGAGAAGAATCCATCAAGTAGACATAAATATTGTAAACATCTATGCCTCCAAATATATTAGGAAAATCTTGGAGCACTTCAACAGAGATACAGAAACACACATATAGTAGGGGATTTTTAACACCCCACTGTCAACAATGCATAGATCTTCCAAACAAAATGCCAACAAGGATATTGTGGCACTGAAGGACACACTAGAATACATGGACTTTACTGATATATACTGATATATACATATATAGGACCTGTCATCCCAAAGAAGCAGAATACATTCTTTTCTAATGCACATATGTAGGAGACCATTCTGTATGGCAAGGGCCCAGACCCCCGTGCCAAACATTTACTGCAAAGTAACTTCCTAAAATCCATGCTAAACCTTCCAAGGATGACCACTTTTCAACCACTTTTTGAACTGGTTACACTCTTCCTTGACTTTTCATTTGCAAATATTCCTCTTCTGTGATGTGATTAGTGGCATTGGCTCCTTTGTTTTCTGTAAAAGGTAACCACCTAAAGCAACCTGTGCATAGTAAATGAGGACCATCATGTAATGTGCAGAGAAACCCAATAAAGGCCAGTCCTGGTAAGGATTGGCTTTGGCTCTGCTTGAGAGAAAAGCCATGCTGTCCCTTTGAATGTCTCATTTCATCTATGATGATGTGGACACTGAAGGCCAGTGTCTGCATTACACATAGAACATTTTCAAAGATAGACCTCATGATCAGACACAAAACAAGCCTTGACAAATTCAAGAAAACTGAAATTATATCAAGCATCTCCTCTGACCACAAGGGACTGAAAATAGAAACCAATCTCAAGGAAAAAAATTTCAAAAACATTCAAACTCATTGAAACTGAATAGCATACATGCTATTACACAATGAATGGGTAAATAATGAGATCAAGGAAGAAAATAAAAAGTTTCTGGAAACAAATGAAAATGAACACACAACAGTCCAAAACCCATGGGACACAGCTAAGGCAGTCCTGAGAGGGAAGTTCATAGTGATGCAAGCCTACCTAAAAAACATAGAAACATTTAAAATAAACAACTTAACCCTACATCTACAAAAACTAGAGGAACAGCAACAAATAAATCCTAGAAAAAGTAGAAGTAAAGAAATAATCAAGATCAGAACAGAATTAAATGACATCGAGACTAAAAGAACAATCCATGGGATGAATTAATCCAGAATCTGATCATTTAAAAAGATAAATGAGTCAACAAGACTTTAAGCAGACTCATGAAGAAAAAGACAAAGGACCCAAATTAAACGATCAGAAATGAAAGAGGAGAAATTACAACCAATACCACAGAAACACAAAGGATTGTAAAAAATTACTATGAACTACTATATGCCAAGAAATTTGAAAACCTAAGTAGACAAATTTCCACAACCATATAATCTTCCAAATCTTAATGAAGAAGAAGCAGAAAGCCTGAACAGACCAATAACAGGTAGTGAAATTAAAGGAGTAATTAAAAACTCCTGGCACACAAAAGCTCTGACTGAACAGCTTCAAAGGGGAATTTTACAAAACATTTAAGGAAGAGCTAATCTCAAACTATTCAAAAAAATTCATAGAAGATGGAACACTCCCAAACTCTTTTTATGAGGACAGAATCATCCTAATTACAAAACCAGATAAAGTCACAACAAAGAAAGAAAACTACACGCTAATATTGCTGATGAACATAGATGTTAAAATCCACAACAAAATATTGGCAAACCACATCCAGCAATACATTAAAAAGATCATACACCATGACCAAGTGGAACTGATTCCAGGGATGCAAGGATGGTACAATATTTCCAAATCAATAAATGTAATACATCACATAAACAAAAGGGGAAGTCAACAATCACATGATCATATCAATAGATGCATAAAAAGAATTTGATAAGGTACAGCACCCATTTATGACTAAAACAACCTCAGCAAAGTGGGAGTATGGGGAGCATACCTCAACATAATAAAGGCCAGATATGAGAAAACTACAGCCAATATCATACTCAATGGGCAAACACTAAAAGCTTTCTCACTAAGATCAGGAAGAAGACAAGGGTGTCCACTTTCACCACTTCTCTTCAACATAATACTGGAAGTAGTAGCCACAGTAATTAGACAAGAATAAGAAATAAAATGCACCCAAATTGAAATGAGGAAGCAAACCTGTCAAGGTTTCCAGATGATATATGGTGTATACAGAAAACCCTATAGACTCCACCAAAAGACTACTCAAAATAATGAGTGAATTTGGCAAAACAGTGGGGTACAAAGTCAATATTCAGAAATTAAAGGCATTTTTGTATACCAACAATGAAGTATCAGAAACAGAAATTAGGAAAAAATCTCATATGCTTTAGCAACAATAAAAATACAGTACCTAAAAATAAACCTAACCAAGGATGTAAAAGACCTGTACTCAGAAAACTGCATGACACTGAAGAAAGAAATCAAGGAAGATGCATGTAAATGGAAGCATAGTCCATGTTCACAGATTAGAATAATGAACATGATCAAAATGTTCATACTACTCAAAGCATTTATAGTTTCAATGCTATCTCTTGAAATACCAATGACATATTTCACACATATAAAACAAACAGTTCAAAAATTTATGTGGACCCATAAATGAACCCAAGTAACCTCAGCAATTTTGAGAAAGAAGAGCAAAGTTGAAGGTATCACAATACTTGATATCAAACTATATTACAAGAACCTGGTAAGCAAAACAGTCTGATACTGGCATAGGAACAAACATATAGATCAGTGGAACAGAATAGAGAGACCAGAAACAAACTCATGTCTATATGGTCAATTAATATCTGACAAAATGGACAGGAGCATAAAATGGAGTAAAAATAGCCTCTTCAACAAATGATGTTGGGAGATTTGGACAGATGCATGCAAAAAATTAAATTTATACATCCAAATAAACTCAAGATAGAAAAAAGACTTAAATATAAGTTGCGATACCATAAAAGTCCTAGAGGATAACATAGGCAGGAAAATTTCAGATATAATATGAAGAATATGTTCACCTATATGTCCTTTAGAGCAAGGGATATAAAGGAAAAAAAAGAAAGAAATGGGATTACATCACATTAAAAAGTTTCTGCACAGCTAAAGAAATCATTCAGCAAAGTGAAAAGGGAACCAACCTTATGGGAAGATATATTTGTCAATGATACTTTGGACAAGGGTTTGATATCCAAAATATATAAAGAACTCATATGACTCCACACCAAGAAGACAAATAATCCAATTTAAAAATGAGCAGAGGATCTGAACAAGCACTCCTCCAAACAGGACATACAGAAGTCCCAGAGACATATGAAAGAATACTCAGTATCACTAGCCATCAGAAAGATTCAAATTAAAACCTCCATGAGATACACTTCACACCGGTCAGAATGGCTATCATCAACAAATCAACAAACAAGTGCTGGTAAGGTTGTGGAAAAAAAGGAATCCTAGTACACTGTTGGTGGGAATGCAAACCGGTGCAGCCACTGTAAAAACTGGTATGGAATTTCCTCAAAAAACTAAAAATGGAAGTGCCATTTGACCTGGCAATTTCACTGCTGGGATTATACACTAAGGATTCTGAAACAACAATTCAAAGGAGCCTATGCACCCCAATGCTCATAGCAGTGCAATTTACAATAGCCAAGTGCTGGGAGAAACCTAAGAGCCCATCAGTAAATAAATGGGTCAAAGAACTATGATACACTTACATGATGGAATACTACACAGTAGAAAGAAAGAAATCCTACCCTTTGTTACAGCATGGATGGAACTGTAGAGTATTATGCTAAGTGAGATAAGCCAGGCAGTGAAAGACAAATAGCTTATGATCTCACCTGTATGTGGAACCTGATCGACAAAGCAAACAACAAGTAAAATAGAACCAGAGATATGGAATTAAAGAGCAAATTGATAGTGACCTGTGAGAAGGTGGTAGGGGAATAATATGGGAAAGAAGGAAAAGGGTCAATCAAGTCAAAGAACATGTATAAAGGACCCATGAATAAAGTTAATGGTGGGTGGGTTGATTGAATGTAGGAGACAGGATTGGGTAAGGCAAGGGAGAGTAATGGGGGAAAATGGGGACAACTGTAATGGAAAAACAGCTAAAAAATAAAAGAAAAGAACATCAAATGTACTATGCAGATGTTTGATGTGAGCACATTGCTCATTGGTGGTGCCATGGGCTTTAGTAGGCCAGCACAGGGCCCGGTCTAGTTTTGGGAAGGCTGGTTTGGGAAAGGGCAGGGTAAGTAGAGGTTCTTGTGGCCAAGAAAGGCAAAATTCAATTTTTGAAATGTGTGTAAATGTGTCTTTTGGAATTTGCAACTTATTTTTCTGTCAATTTGATCAAAGCTGGTAAGGCCCCAATCCAACCCACAAGTGTCAATCTAATTTGCAATTAAGTTACCACAAGCCTAATGAAGCAACTGCCACAGGACCCATGTTTCCAGGAAGATGTATCTGCAGTTTCAGTGTGGGGTATCAAGAAAAGTTAAAACATTGAAAGCAGATTTTATTCAGGAATTATTGCAATAAGGGGAAAAAAACATCAGTATAGAACTAGGCTCGATTCCAAGAACAGCACAGACAAATGGGGATTTATTTACAGCCAAAAAGCAAGGTGAGATCAGTGGATGGAAAATTATTATGAGGACACATCAGTGATAAGGGGGTATTGTGGCTAAGTCAACTTGACAAGTCTACTGAAGTCAGGCCAAGGTGATCAGATCTGATCACTGCTGGATGGAGAAGTATGAGGGAATTTGATTAGATATTGAAGGTAATCAGATGATGAAGGTGGGGTGTTTTGAAGAGGCTTGTTAAAATTTGGAAATGAAAAGGCAGACACAGTAGCCCAAAGCTAAGAATAATTTGAGAAGAATGTTCAGAGGAGCCTGATAAAGTTTCGTTAAGTAGGGAGTTTTTATCAATAGCTTACTTCTGCCTTGAGCTCCCTTTCCACTGAGGCCTGGAAATAACAGGCAGTGTAAGACTGGGACTCTAGAAGGCTGGTCGGGAGAGGTTGCTGAAAGGACTTGGCCAGCAGAAGGCAGGTGATATGTCTGGGGCTGTGGATGAGGCTGGTGGGAAAGAAAACTTAATTTTTCTCTTCACCCACTCAAATGGTGTTTCCCTTCATATACACAAAATACCATAGGATGAATATTGTACAGGGATTTTAAAAAAGATTTTATTTATTTATCTTTAGAGAGGAAGGGAAGGAGAGAAATATCAATGTATGGTTGCCTCTTGTGAGTCCCCTGCTTGGAACTGGCCTGCAACCCAGGCATGTGCCCTGACTGGGAATCGAACTGTGATCATATGATTCGCAGGCCCATGCTCAATCCACCAAGGTAAATCAGCCAGGGCTTGTACAGAGATTTTTTATTGGTGCTAATATAGAGTCATTTACTAGTCATTTCAAGAAAAAAAAATAGTAATGTAGTTCAATATTCACAAAAACGTTATTGCACTGTGCCTTAGTAAATTGATAGTGAATCTACACTAAGGAAATAGTATAAGGAGGAGAAATATAGCAGTCACTCATCTTTTTATTCAACAAATTTTCATTAAACCAGAATCTATTCTCAGGTCCAGAAAGATGGCAGAGAACATCAACAAAAAAATTCTGTTTATTGAAATTCCTTTCCTATGCAGGAATAAGCAAGTGGTTAAGTAACTAGTAATCTCTATGCTCTGTTAGGTGGTGATAAGATTTTAGAGGAATATTTAAAGTAAAAGAAGACTTTCCATCCATGAGGATGAAACACCCACATTCATTCTCCCCCTTACAACTAAAATCCCTAAGTGTAATGCAATAGCAGTATTAGAAGACCCCAAAAGGTTGAAAAAAGAAAGTGAACTTCCTGGGTACCACAGGGCATGAGAGTGCCATTGCAGTGAGTTCTCAGGTTTTCTAATTGCCTCCTTTATATCCCACAGAGAATTGAAGATGCCTGCAATCTGAAACTGCCAACAGGCACAGACAATAATACTCCAACAAGAGCCAGTTTGCCCAAAACATACATCTACCATTCAACTTAGCAATTATATTTTAGGACATTTGTCCAAGAGAAATGGAACATTAAGTTCACACAAAAACCTGCATATTGATGATCAAAGCAGCTTTATTGTTAATAGTAAAAAGCTAAAAACAACCTAGATGTCTGTCAATGGGTTAACTAAACTGGTGCAACCATACCATGAGATACAACTCAGCAATACAAAAGGAACAAATTACCTTGGCCAGTGTGGCTCAGTTGGTTGGAGTATCATCCCATAAACCAAAGGGTCATGGGTTCAATTCCATCAGGGCACGTGCCTGGGTTGTGTGTTTGATACCAGTTGAAACGTGGGGAAGAGGGAACTGATATATGTTTCTCTCTCACGTAGATGTTTCTCTCCCTCTTCCTCCCTCTTTTCTCCTCTCTCAAAAATCAATAAGTGAGGGATAAGGGGGGAAACTAGGGGAAGGGCCATCCAAGAACATGCACAAAAGACAAATGAACAAGGCCAAAGGATGGAGGTATGAGGCTGGGAGGTGAGGATGTGTGAGGCAGAGGGCTGTGGTGGGGAAAAAATGGAGACAACTATACTTGAACAACAATAAAAACCCCAATAAGTATGTATTTGGGTGATAAAATGCCATTTACTGATGGGTATTTCAGCTGTTTCCAGCACTTGGCTATTGTAAATAAAGCTGCTGTGAACACAGGGGTGCATTAAATTCTTTTGAATTGGTGTTTTGGGATTCTTAGGGTATAATCCCAGCAGTGTAATCTCACAGGAAAGAAAATATCAGCAAAATAATAAAAGAACCAACCATATAGGAAAACATATATGTCTGGTTCGCAGGCCCGCGCTCAATCTACTGAGCTATGCCAGCCAGGGCAAAAACATATATGTTAATGATACCTCAGACAAGGGTTTGATCTCCAAAATATATAAAGAACTCACATGACTCTACACCAAGAGGACAATCTAATTAAAAAATGGTCAAAGCAGTAACTTCAGAAATGTATACTAATCACCTAACTGGGTTTTTCTGTCCTTAAATTTTATGAAAAGATATTAAATATCATTAATTCATTTAAAAATGGTCAAAGGACCTAAATAGTCACTTCTTTTTTTTAAACCATTTTTTATTGTTGTTTGAATACAGTTGCCTCCATTTTCCCACCACCACTTTCCCTTGCCCCACCCACCTCCACCTCCCACCCTCAATCCTACCCCCATTTTGCTTTGTCCATGGTTCCTTTATACATGTTCTTTGATGACCCTTCCCCTTCTTTCTCCCATTACCTCCCAACCCCCTCCCCTATGGTTACTATCAGTTTGTTCTTTTTTTCTTAATTCTTATTCTGTATAGTTTATTTTTTTAAATATATTTTATTGATTATACCATTACAGTTGTTCTATTCCCCCACTTCATTCCCCTCCACCCGCACACTCCCTCCCCTACCATTCTCCCCCCCTTAGTTTATAACCACGTGTCTCAAGTTCTTTAGATTCTATATTTCCCCCACTATTCTTGCCCTCCCCCTATCTATTTTCTACCTACCGTCTATGCTATTTTCTGTGCCTTCTCCCCCACTTCTCCTCCCACTCCCCTGTTGCTAACCCTCCACGTGTTCTTCATTTCTATGGTTCCACTCTTGATCTAGCTGTCCTCTTGGTTTGCTTTTGTTTTAGGTGTGGTTGTTAATAACTGTGAGTTTGCTGTCCTTTCACTGTTCATATTTTCATCTTCTTTTTCTTAGATAAGTCCCTTTAGCATTTAATATAAGGGCTTGGTGATGATGAACTCCTTGAACTTGACCTTATCTGAGAAGCACTTTATCTGTCTTTCCATTCTAAATGAAAGTTTTGCTGGATAAAGCAATCTTGGCTGTAGGTCTTTGGATTTCATGACTTGGAATACTTCTTTCCAGCCCCTTCTTGCCTGTAAGGTCTCTTTTGAGAAATCCGCTGACAGTCTGATGGGTACTCCTTTGTAGGTGACTGTCCCCTTATCCCTTGCTGCTTCTAGGATTCTCTCCTTCATTTTGGTCTTGGCTAATGTAATTATGATGTGCCTTGGTGTGTTCCTTCTTGGGTCCAACTTCTTTGGCACTCTCTGAGCTTCCTGGATTTCCTGGAAGTCTATTTCCTTTGCCAGACTGGGGAAGTTCTCCTTTATTATTTGTTCAAATAAGTTTTCCACTCGTGGCTGTTTCTTTCCCCCTTCTGGTACCCCTATAATTCGGATGTTGGAACGTTTAAAGATGTCCTGGAGGTTCCTAAGCCTCTCCTCATTTTTTTGAATTCTCATTTCTTCATTCCTTTCTGGTGGGATGTTTTGTTCTTCCTTCTGGTCCATTCCATTGATTTGAGTCCCAGTTTCCTTTCCATCGCTGTTGGTTTCCTGTGCATCTCCCTTCATTTCAGTTAGTTAAGCCTTCATATGTTCCTCTAATTTGTGACTATGTTCCTCTAATTTGTGACTATAATCTAGCAGTTCTGTGAGCATCGTGATAAATAGTGTCTTGAATTGTGCTTCTGAGAGGCTGGCAATTTCTCGGTCACTTAGAGTTATTGGCTCTGGGACTTTGAGTTCTTCTTGCACCATCTTTTGGGCTGTTCGTGCCTGTTCCATAGCAGGATCAGAGCCCTAAAGTGTTCACTAGAACAGGGCAACTAAGTCGCTGGGTTGTGACGTTGTATGTGGGGTGGGGTCAAAGAGGGACTATGGCGTCCTGTCTGCCGCCTGCAGCCACGGCCCTCACTGGTGCCGCACTTGCTGCCATCACCGGGCCCACATGTTTCGTCCCACTGCACGCGAGTGTGCCACCGCCGTCAGCCCTCGCCCCCTGGGGCCTGCGTAGTCTGTCTCACTGTGCGCGAATGTGCACCCGCGGTCAGTCTGCCCCGCACCCCAACTGGTTCCGGAATGCCTCCTCGCCTGGGTCGGGGGACCTGTCCTGCCCGACCCTGCTCGCTGCTGGCTCCGCCCCTCTTACTGTCCCCGTTGAATGGTTAGATGTTGTCGGACTTCCATATAATTCAATTTTCTGTCCTTTGGTTGTGTCTTTGTTTCTCCAAACCTTTGTTGTATTCAAACTTGGTTGTGGGAGATGGCACAGCGTTTCCACCTATGCCTCCATCTTCCTAAATAGTCACTTCTTAAAGGAGGACATACAGAGGGCACATAGGGGTACGAAAGGATATTCAACATCACTAGCCATGAGAGATGCAAATTAAAACCACAATGAGATAACACTTCACACCAGTCAGAATGGCCATCATTATCAACAAACAACAAGTGTTGGCAAGATTGTGGCAAAAAAGTGAATTCTAGTACATTGTACGAGTGCAGACTATGGAAAACAGCACAGAATTTCCTCAAAATACTAAAAATGGAGCTGCCTTTTGATTCAGTAATTATTTTAAGTATAAGGGGATTAAATTATTCAACCAAAAAGAAGACACCAGAAGAATGAATAACTGGGTGCAATTGTATGCTGCTATATAAAACTCACTTTAGATCTAGAGCCCAAAAATAAGTTGAAAATAAGAGAATGAAAAATATATTCCATACAAACATTACCAAAAGAAATCCAGGTTGCTACACTAATTTCAGACATGCTGTCTTGCTGTGGAAGGCGAAATGGAGAGTAGGAGGATCCTAGGAGCCTTTATGACCAAAGAAGACACAGACTTTGCCAATGAGGACTCGTGGTATTTGCTGACAGTGACTACAGCTGGTGGAGCAACTGAAGTTCATGCTACTGCACCCTCCCTGGAGGAAAAGCCACTATTGTGTCCCCAGGAACTGGAGCAATAGTACCTTCTTCCCTCTTTCTGGTGTCACCTTGTCTTCACCCTGAACCTTGGTGCTGCCAATACACATACATCCATACTTAGAACTGCATCACAAAAAAATATCCTTGGCCATAACCTCCTCCCATTGAGAGAAAATGAGAACAAGCAGACCCCAGCAAACATTGCCACAGACACTCATGACTTTGGCTGCTGAAGACCCTAAAAGTCTCCATCGAGGCTTCCTAGTGTTTATATTGTTGTGCTCCTGGACACAGAGTCATTGCTGTGCTTCTGCTTAAATTGCAGCCAGTATATCCCATCTAGCCAATGTCCACCCATAGGTGAAATTTCTTCCCAACTGAAGCCAGTCCATAAAAGCTAAAATATGTGACACCTCTTTCCACCTCACTGATATGAACCTAAAGCTGTAAGACACACAAGAATAAAGAAAAAATGTTACTAAAAAAGGAACAATTTTGCAGTAACTGATACCCAAAGGAATAGAGATCTACAAATTGCTTGACAAAGCATTCCAAACCATTGTTTTAAGAAAGCTGAGGGAGCTAAACGAGAACTCAGGAAACTAAACAAAATCAGGAAAGTAATACAGGGAAGAAATAAGAAGTTCAATAAGGAGATAAAAAATATAAAAAACAACCAAGCAAATTCTGGAGCTAAATAATACAAAGTAATAAAATTGTAAATACTATAGGAAGTGTCCAGATTAGACTCAATCAAACAGAAAAAAAGAATCTTCAAACTTAAAAGTTTGTCATTTGAAATTAGTCAGAGGAGAAAAATAAAATAAAATAAATCAATAAAGCCTATGAGATTTATGATACATGATGACATAAGCAATCTATGTATACTGGGTTGTAAGTGGGAGAAGAGAAAGTTAAATAGACAGAAAGTTTTTTTAATATTTACTTTTTAATTTAATTCTTATTCAAGTACAGTTTTCTTAAATAGACAGAAAGTTTATGTAAAGAAATGATAGCTGAAAATTTCCCAAATCTTGGAAGGGAAATGGACATCCATATTTAGGAAGCTGGAAAATCTCCAAACAGGATCAACTTAGAAATGACTACACAGAGACACATTATATTCAAGTTGTCACAAGTTAAAGACAAAGAGAAAAATTTTTAAGTAGCAAAAAAAAAAAAAAAAAGCGTGAAAGCGAATCATCACATATGGAGTAATACCTATAAGAGTATCAGTGGATTTATCAGAGGAACTTTGCAGGCCAAGAGAGAGTGACATCATATATTCAAACAAATTTTTTAAAAACCCTGCCAACCAAATGTACCATACCCATCAATTACCTTTGGAAAATGAAAGTCTTTCCCAGAGAAGCAAAAACTGAGGGAGTTATTCACCACTAGACTTACCTTATAATATATGTTTAAAAGACTTTATAAATTGAAATAAAAACATATTAAACTGCAACACAAAAGCATATGAAAGCATAAATTACATTGGTAACAATAAAAATATGTACAAATATGTAATACTTTAACACTGTAATGGTAGTATGTAAATTACTTTTAATACTAATGTAAAAGTTGAAATATAAAAATTTATAAAGTAGAGAGTTTTGTGTGCAATTTGAGATGTCATTAATTTAAAGTAGATGTGTATAAATACAAGATACTTTATGCAAAACTTGAGCTAACCACAAAGAAAAAATAATAAGTAAAAGATAAAGGAAATATTCAAAGCAAATCACAATAAAAAATCCATCGACTAATAAAGACAGCAGGAGAGAGAGAGAGAGAGACAAACCTATGACACAGAAAAAATAAAAATGGGATCCCAGATGGTGGAGGAGCAAGCAGAAGATACACTAACCTTCTCCCAGGATCAACCTGGAATTAAAACTCAACTGTAGAGAGATCATCCTGAATAACCAACTGAACACTAGCTGGAGAGAAGCCTTACAACCACGGACAAACAGAAGAAACAACTTCACCACAACATGACAGGTAGGGAGTGCAGAGGAGGCATAAGAGGGATGGCTGGGTTCCTATGGGTACCAACTACAGTTCCAAAGGGATATTTCAGTGGCCAGGGGGTTCCCCCTGAGAAGTGTGGGGTCTAAAGTCCAGCTGGGCTTCTGAGCCCACAGCACTAAAGCTGAGAAAGGGACCATGATAACATCTAGCTGTGAAAATCAGCAGGGTTTCTGTCTGTCAGGGGGAGATGGCTGGAGATGCAGTGAGCCTCTTAAAGGGCCAGTGCACAGAATTTAATTTGCAGTCACTTACCCTGGGCTTTGGCAGAGGGAGGGCAGAGGGGACTAGATGCATGAGGAGAGTCTGGAGCTAGTGGCTCTATGGAGAGAGCTGAAGAATCAGCTACCAAGATCCCTGTGCTGAGTCATTCCCCATATGGCAGAAGCCATCATTCACAGGCAGGGCACTCCCTTCTCACTGGCATCAGACTGAAGGGAAGGAGTAGCCTCACTGCAGGAATTACTCTGCCCCACCCTTTGAAGTTTAAGCCAGGCTATATCACTGGTTAAGTTTAACAACTAAGGCAGATCTCTGGGAGCTCTGAGATTTACCTGACATTCCCCTAGGCCTGGTGCTAGTAAAAGACAGGCTTGGTACACAGCCTGAGTTTTTCATCTTACAAACAGTCTTAGGTGAAAGAGCCACATGCTGTGGATCTCTGATAGCTCCAACAGTTGCCCAGAGCCAGTCGCAAGCAGTGTTTGATAAAAGGTTTCACCAGAGTTTTTTCAGATCTAATACATAGAAACTAATACAAAGAAGCAGCCAAATGGGAAGACAAAGAAACAGACCTGAAATGAAAGAACAAGAGACATCTCTAGTTGAGAAACTAGATGAAATAAAGATGAACAACTTATCAGATTGAGAGAATGATTATTAGTTTAGAGAATGATTATAAGGATACTCAACAGCATGGAAAAAGACATAGAAACCATAAAAAGGATGAGTTAGAAATAAAAAATCCAATATCTGAAATAAATAATACCCTGAAAGGAATAAACAGTAAGACAGACGAGGTAGAGGATCCAATCAGTGATTTGGCAAAGAAGGCAGAATGAAACACCCAAGAAAGCAGCAAGAAGCAAAAAGTATTTTAAAAAATGAGGAGGGATCAATAAAGAAACATTTTGGACAACATGAAACATAACAACATCTACATCATGGGATTACCAGAAGAAGAAAAGAGTGAGCAAGGGATCAAGAACCTAACTATTTGAAGAAATAATGACCTGAACTTCCCTAACCTGAAAAATGACAAGAGACACACAAACCCAGGAAGCTCAGAGAGTTCTCAAACAAAATGGACCAAAAGAGAATCTTCAAGTTCAATGATTTCTTCACCATTTCAAATTTATTGTTGAGTTCCTCTAGTGGTGTTTTCATGGCAGTTTCAAAATTATGGTTTTTTCCCAGTACCACTAAAGATGGTACAATATTTGCAAATTAATAAGTGTAGCACATCACATAAACAAAAACAAAGACAAAACTCTCATGATTATATCAGTAGATGCAAAAAAGCATTTGATAAGGTACAGCCCCTATTTATGATAGAGGAAGCATTCCTCAACATAATAAAGGCCATATATGAGAGACCTACAGCCAACATCACACTCAATATACAGACACTAAAAGCTTTCCCACTAAGATGAGAAACAACACAAGGATATCTGCTTTCACCACTTCTATTCAACATAGTATTGGAATTCCTAGCCACAGCAATCAGATAAAAAAAAGATAAAAGGCATCAAGTTCGAAATGTGAAAGTAAAACTGTCACTGTTTGCAGATGACGTGACTAGTAACAAAAAATATAAAGCATCTAGAAATAATCATAACCAAAGAAGTGAAAGACCTGTAGTCAGACAAAACATATTTGCCAATGACACCTCAGACAAGGGTTTGATCTCCAAAACACATAAAGAACTCATATGACACCACACCAGAAAGACAAACAATCCAATTTAAAAATGGACAAAGGGCCCTGGCTGGTGTAGCTCAGTGGATTGAGCGCAGGCCTGCAAACTACATGATCACGGTTCGATTCCCAGTTGGGGCACATGCCTGGGTTGCAGGCCAGTTCCCAGCAGGGGAACTCTTGAGAGGCAACCATACATTGATGTTTCTGTCCTTCTGTCCTTCCCTTCCTCTCTAAAGATAAATAAATAAAATCTTTTAAAAAATCATTTAAAAAAATGGGCAAAGGACCTGAACAGACACTTCTCCAAAAAGGACATAAAGAGGGGCTAGAGACATATGAAAGGGTGCTCAACACCACTAGCCATCAGAGAGATGCAAATCAAAACCTCAATGACATACCACTTCATACCACTTCACACCAGTCAGAATGGCCATCATAAGCAAATCAACAAACAACAAGTGTTGGAGAGGATACAGAGAAAAGGGAACCCGAGTGTACTTTTGGTAGGAATGCGGACTGGTGCAGCCACTGTATGGAATTTCCTCAGAAAGCTAAAAATAGAACTATCTTTTTGACCCATCAATTCCACTGCTAGGATTATATCCTAAGAACCCCAAAACACCAATCCAAAAGAACCTATGTACCCCAATGTTAATAGCAGCACAATGTACAATAGCCAAGTGTTGGAAGCAACCTAAGTACTTATCAGTGAATGAGTGTATAAAAAACTGTGCTACATTTACACAATGGAACACTACACAGCAGAAAGAAAGAAAGAGCACCTACCATTTCCCACAGCATGACTGGAACTGGAGAGCATTATGCTAAAAGAAATAAGCCAGGTGGTAAAAGATAAATACCATAAAATGAAACGAAACCTCATAAACAAAAGAAACACCCAAAGAAAATATAACCAGTGACACTAAAATAAAGAGCACACTGACACTTACCAGGGTTGAGGGAAATTGTGGGGGAAATAAGAGGAGTCTCATCAAGGAACCTGTGTAAAGGACACATGGACAAACCCAAAGTGGGGTAGGATTGAGGATGAAAGGTGGGGATGTGTGAGTGGGGGGAGTTGGGGGAGACAACTGTATTTGAACAATAAAAATAAATAAACAAATAATATAAAAAATCAATGTAAATATTCACAGATCTATAATAAATATTCCAAATATATATAAAAACAAAAAACAAAAAAAGCCCCTGAATAGTCTCAGAAATGCTGAGAGACATTACAAGATCAATGTAATACAGACAGTCTGGTACTGGCATAAAATTAGACACATAAATCAATGGAACAGAATAAAGAGTCCAGAAATAAACCCATGCCTCTGTGGAGTAAAAACAGTTTCTTAAAAAAATGGCATTGGGAGAACTGGACTGGACTGGTGTATGCAAAGAAAAATGAAACCAGACCACCAACTTACAATACATCAGAATGCACTCAAAATGGATAAAGACTTAAGTATAAGTCCTGATAGCATGCAAGTCCTGGAGGAAAACATATGCAGGAATATTTCAGATATCCCATGCAGCAATATTTTAGCCAATTTATCTCCAAGGTCTATGGGAACAAAGAAAAAAAAATAAATGGGACTACATCAAATTAAAAAGTTTCTGCACAGCTAAAGAAATGGTCATCAAAATGAAAAGGGAACTGATTGTATGGGAGAACATATTTGCCAATGATACATTGGAAAGGATTTAATCTCCAAAATATATAAAAAATTCACATGATTCAACACCAGGAAGACACACAACCCAATTAAAAAATGGACAAAGGACCTCAATAGACACTTCTAGAAAGACATACAGATGGTCCATAAACTTATGAAATATGCTCAACATCACTATCCACCAGAGAGAAGCAAAACCACAATGAAATACCACTTCACACCTGTAATTCATTAATAAATCACCATACAACAAGTGCTGGTGAAGATGTGGAGAAAAGGGAACACTTGTGTACTGTTGGAAATGAAGACTAGTTGTAGCCATTGTAGAAAACAGTATGGAATTTCCTAAAAAAAGTTGAAAATGGAACTGCCTTTTTCTGGGTTAAAAGGCACGTCCATTTTTAGTTTTCTTAGAAAATTCCATACTGTTTTCCCTAGTGGTTGTACCAATCTGCAATCCCACCAACAGTGCACTAGGGTCCCCTTTTCCCCACAACCTCTCCAACACTTGTTTTTTTCTTTGTTTATGGTAGCCATTCTGACTGGTGTTAAGTAGTATTCCATTGTGATTTTGATTTGCATCTCTCTGATAGCTAGTGATATCGAACATCTTTTCATGTGTCTCTGGATCCTCTGTATGTCTTCCTTGGTTAAGTATCTGTTCAAGTCCTTTGCCCATTTTTTAATTGGGTTGCTCATCTTCTTTGAGTGGAGTCGAGTGAGTTCTTTGTATATTTTGGAGATTAAACCTTTGTCTGAGGTGTCATTGGCAAATATGTTTTCCCAAACTGTTGCTTCTCTTTGTATCTTGATACTGTTTTCCTTAGCCATGCAGAAGCTTTTAAGTTTGATGAAATTGACCCAGTGATTCCAATGCTGAGAATATACCCTAAAAATCCCAAATTACCAATTCAAAAAAACTTAAGCACTCCTATGTTTATAGCAGTGCTATTTGCAATAGCCAAGTTTTTGAAATGGTCTAAGGCCCTATCAGTAAATGAGTAGATCAAAAAACTGGAACATTTACGCAATGAGTACTACATAGTGGAAAGAAAGAAGGAACTTCTACCTTTTGCAACAGAATGGATGGAAATGGAAGATATGCTAAGTGAAATAAGCCAGTCAAAGTAAGACAAAGACCATATTATCTCACCTATAATAAGAATCCAATGAATAAAATAAACTAATCTAGTGAGCAAAATAGAACCACAGTCTTGGCAACATAGAACAATCTCACAGTGACTGGAGGAGACCGGGGATGGGGATAATGGTAGAAGGAAGGAAAAGGACTAGTCAAAGAATGTGTATGAATGACCATGGACATGAACAATTGTGTGGGGATTGACTGTGGGAGCAGGAGATGGGCTAGCTGGAGTAGGGCAAAGGGGAGAAATTGGAACAACTATAATATAATAACAATAAATAAATAAATAAAGGATAATGTGCCTATGTAACTAAAAGTCATGCCATTGCTACACTTCAACATAGATGAAGAAAGGTAAAAAGTAGTATTAGAGATCTCACTTCTCAGTTATCAGAAATTAAATAATATCTAAATTTGAATAAATCAAAAAAATGTAAGCATATTATTTAGAGTTATGGAGATAGTGTCATTAAGAAACAAGTAAAAATGTTAAAAAGCACTTGCTACTGAGAAACATGATGGATTTCTTTCAGAGGGTTATTTTTTTAAAAATTTTGGTATAACTTAATATTTAAATACTATATCATTTTGATTTAAAATATATTTAAAATTTACTTTAAAATGCTTGTAGTGTAGCAGAGATCTTTACTAATACTTTATTATTTTTTGTTTTTATTTCAATATACTTTATTGATTATGCTATTTCAGTTATCACATATTTTTCTCCCCTTTATTCCCCTCCACCCTGTAACCCTACCCCACTATCACTCCCCAACCTTAGTTCTTGTCCGGGGATTATACATATAAGTTATTTGATGTTGGTAACCACTCTGCCTGGTTTCAGGAGTTATAACTGCTCCCTATGGCTAAGGCTGAGTGAGCGACCTCTGGAATGTGAGCCACTAAGGAGACAAAGCTTGTCCCCAGCCCCCAATGCTTGGTCGATTAGTCTGTGACAGGTATGACCCCTCAGAAAGGGGGCAGGCAACCTAAGCCAGACACAATCAGTTGGGAGGCCATCATGGAAGGACTCAGAGGGCTGCAACAAAGAAGCAGTGAAGGACCCTCACCCCCCAGCTATTCTGATGTAGCCTAAGTGCCCATTTCTGTCTGGGAGAAGCGCTTCCTGGTTCTAATCCACTTAAGCCTAAAAACCTATGATGGGGAAGGCGGTACAGCCCTTTGCATACTAGAGCGGGATCTGAGGTGATCAGGCCTAAGAAAGAATATGTAAAATCCTGTGAAACCTGCTTTGTTTAGAATGCTCTCATTTAAATGATAATGGTCCATTAGAGAAGTTTGTTCCTCAGTTTTATGGCTCTTTAGCTATCCGACCCTGACTGAGAATAAGCCCTCATAGTTCTTTGAATGCTATCTATTGTTTGATCCTTACCTATACTCTTGTGCAAAACAAACCCAATAAAAGCCCTTTGAAGAAGGGGCTCTTGGTCTTTCTCCTCTGAGAGATTGACCACCTCTCCTCCCCAAGCAGATCATGTCTTGGTAGTTTCACTTTCATCCATGGCAGACGGGGGAACTTTGTGGGCAAAGTTGCCCCCACAATTTGGCTTCTCCATTTCCCATACTATTCTTTAAAAATTTTTTTTATTTAATTATTGTTCAAGTACAGTTTTCTGTCTTTCACTCCTATCTCATCCCACCTCCCCAGTGCTCCCCACCACCCTCCCATTTCCAACCCCCCTTAGTTGTTGTCCATGTGTCCTTTATACTAGTTCCTATAAATCCTTCTCATATTATTCTTAACCTCCTCCTGTCTATTTTGTGCCTTCTTATTCCCTGCACTTCTCCCCCCATTCTCTCTTCACCCCACCCCCACTAGTAATCCTGCAAGTGATCTCAGTTTCTGTGAATCTGTTCCTATTCTGGTTGTTTAATGTGTTCATTTTTGTTCTTGTTTTGTTTTGTTTTACATTTGGTTATTGATAGTTGTGAGCTGTCATTTTACTGTTCATGCTTTTGATCTTCCTATTTTTCTTAGATAAATATCTTTAACATTTCATATAGTAAGAGCTTGGTAATGATGAATTCCTTTAACTTTTCCTTATCTGAGAAGCACTTTATCTGCCCTCCCATTCTAAATGAGAGCTTTTCTGGATAGAGTAATCTTGGATGTAAGTCCTTACCTTTCATGACTGGAATACTTCTTTTCAGCCTCTTCTTACCCACAAGGTTTCTTTTGAGAAATCAGCTAATTGTCTTATGGGACCTCCTTTGTAGGTAACTGTCTCCTTTTCTTTTGCTGCTTTTAAGATTCTCTCCTTATCTTTAATCTTGGGAATGTAATTATGATGTGCTTTGGTGTGTGTTTCCTTGGATCCAACTTCTTTGGGACTCTCTGAGCTTCTTGGACTTCCTGGAAATCTATTTCCTTTGCCAGATTGGGGAAATTCTCCTTCATTTTTTGTTCAAATGAGTTTTCAACTTCTTGTTCTTCCTCCTCTCTTTCTGCCACCTCTATGATTCAGATGTTGGAATGTTTAAAATTGTCCTGGAGGTTCCTCAGCCTCTCCTCATTTTTTTAAAATTCCTGTATCTTTATTCTGTCCTGGTTAAATGTTTATTTCTTCCTTCTGGGTGATCTGAATTCTGTTGAGAGCAGGAAAAGTGGAACCAAAGAGGCTTATGAGAAGGAAAATAGTAACTTTTGTTACAAAAGTGGGAGGAAACAGAACAAGAAGTATGAGATAAGGTTAAGCAAACATTCTGTGTTAGGCAGGCATCCTGTTCTCTCTAGGGTAAGATAAGTGATTGGAATGTGCTTAGTGTTTGAAAAGTTTTTTTTTTTCCAGCTAGGCGCCAAAATGCTAACCGCCACATCAGCTTCTGTGTAACGCTTGCTTGCTGCCATATAAGGACTTAGCTAGGCTTGTTTGTTCGCCTCTATATAAAGCCTTAGATGTAAGCGCTGGGCGTGACTCTCGTTTGCAGCCCTTGAGGGCACTGTGTCTCTGGACACTTTGAGAGTTCGCCCCTGCACAGGTTAAACTTGGCCAATAAAGTAACATCTTTGAAACCCTGAAAGTCTCTGACATTTGTTTTCACGGTTGGTGGATGCAACAAATTCAAGTTTCCTTCCCTTCACTGTTGTTTTCCTGTACATTTTTCTTTATTTCACTTTTCATAGTCTTCACTTTTTCCTCTATTTTGCAACCATACTCAACCATTTCTGTGAGCATCCTGATTACTCATGTTTTGAGCTCTGCATCTGATAGGTTAGCTATCTCTTCATTGCTTAGTTGTATTTTTTCTGGAGCTTTGATCTGTTCTTTCACTTCGGCCATATTTTTGCCTCAGTGCAACTGTTACGTAGTAAGGGGTAGTAAGGTGCCCATCAGTAAATGAATGGATCCCCAAACTATGGTACATTTACACAATGGAATTCTATGCAGCAGAAAGAAAGAAGCAGCTCCTACCTTTTGCAACATCATGGATGGAACTGGAAAGCATTATGCTGAGTGAAATAAGCCAGGTGGTGAAAGACAAATACCATATGATCTCACCTTTAACAGGAAGCTAAACAACAAAACAAACAAGCAAGCAAAATATAACCAAAGACACTGAAATACAAAACGAGCTGACAGGGACCAGAGGGTTGAGGGGAGAGAATTTTAGGGGAAAAGGGGAAGGATTCACAGGAACAAGTGTATTCATAAGCTTCATGGACATACAGAGAAGAGAGACTTGTGCAATATACCTGTACCTAATCCAGTGAAATTTGTTTTATTTTCCATATGCAATTATATAATTTTTAAGTTGCTCCCTGGCAATTCCTAGATTGTTGTTTTCCCTCTATATCAGTCCTGACTTAGCCCTTTTTCTCTCTGCTGTGGCATCTTAGGCAAAACCAGTAGCTCCTGTATAGCTGCCTGTGTCCTTTGATCTCTCCCCACTGTCTGTGATGCAGTGACTTGATGCTTCTCCCTATAGATTAGGAGTCCTAAATTCTTCCCAAGAACATGGCCTTCTTCTGAAATAAGTAGAACAGATATAAGGAAAATCAGAACCAGACAGAAATTGTTCTTTTGGGGAAACTTTCTTTAAGAAAGTTTTCTAAAGCCTAAGTATTCTCCAATATCTGTTTTCATCTACTTATTTGTTTGTTCAACATTTTTGGTGCATCTGTTCTGTGATTTTCACTTTGGTAGCATTAAGGCTACTTAGGTTACAAAAGGCTCTTTTTTCTGCTTCTTGTTTTATAGGAAAAAGATCACCCAAGTCTCCTGAAGGAGATGCCTGTCCAAGTTATACTTCCCACCACAACCACACCCCTTTGCTGAGAGGGGCATTTAAAATTTTTAAACTTCCAAGTTCCCAAGTGCTTCCCTTAATTTTGAAAACTCACAAAGTTCTTCCACTTATTTGTATCTTTTTCAATTTGTTTCCTCAGTACTTAAAATTTTCCAAGTACAGGTCTTTTACCTCCTTAGTTAGGTTTATTCCAAGTTGTTTTATTCTTTTTGAAATGGTATCATAAAAAATGTCCATACTACCCAAAGAAACCTATAGATTCAATGCAATTTCTATCAAGATTTCAATGACATATTTCACAGAACTAGAACAAATAATTCAAAAATTTATGTGGAACCACAAAAGGCCCCTCATAGCAACAATGATACTGAGAAAGAACATGCTACCTAATATCAAAGTATACTGTAAGGCTATAGTAATCATAACAGCACAATACTTGCATAAAAAGAGACACATACATCAATGGAACAGAATAGAGAGCTCAGAAATAAAGCCACAACTTTATAGAGAATTAGTATCCAACAGAGAAAGCAAACACATATAATGGGATAAGATAGTTTATTTAAGCAATAATGTTGGGAAAATTGGAACAGATACCTATGGAAAAATAAAACTATACCTCATTCTTACACCACACATAAGAATAAATTCAAAGTGAATGAAAGACTTAAATGTTAGACCCAAACCATAAAAATACAGAATAAAACATAGACAGAAAAACCTTGAACATTGCTCATAGCAATATTTTTGCTAATATACCCTCAAAGGCAAGAGAAGCAAAGGAAAAAATAAGCAAATGGGACTATATCAAACTGAAAAGTTTCTGTGCAGCAAAGGAAACTATCAACAAAATAAAAAGACAGACCACAGAATGGGCGAACATATTCACCAATACATCTGATAAAGGGTTAATATCCTAAATTTAAGAATTTATGAAACTCAACACCAGAAAAAACACAAATGATCTAATTTAAAAAGGGCAAAGGACCTGAATAAACATTTCTCCAAAGAGGACATATAGATGGCCAATAGACATAGGAAAAGATGTTCAATGTCACTAATCATCAGAGAAATGCACATTAAAACCACAACAAGTCATGATCTCATAGCTGTCAGAATGGCTATCATCAATAAATCAGCAACCAACAAGTTCTGGAGAGGATGTGGAGAAAGAAAAATACTTTTGAACTGTTAGTGGGACGTATGGAGATACCTGAAAAAATTAAAAATGCATCTGCCTTTTGATCCAGTTATCCCACTTCTGGGGATATATCCAAAGAGACACAAAACACTAATTCAAAAGAACATAAGCATCCCTAAAGTTCATTTCAGCATTTCCTGCAATGGGAAAGATATGAAGCAGCCCAAGTATCCATCAGTAGAATGGTGAATAAGACAACTATGGACCCTTTACAGAACGGAATACTACATGGCCATAAAAAAGAAGAAAATTTTACTGTTTGCAACAGTATGGATGGACATTTAGAACATTATGCTAAGTGAAATCTTTCAGTGAGAGAAAGACAAACATCATATGATTTCACTCCTATGTGGAATCTAATGAACAAAGTGAACTAATAAGCAAAATAGAGACAGACTCACAGAGAGCAGGATCACAACGAACAGTGGGAGGGTAGGAGATGGGGGGGGCTGGGCAAAAACAAAAAAGGACTCATGGACATGGATGGCAGTGTGGTAATTGTGGGGGAAAAGGGTATCTAAGGGGACTAAATGGTAATAGAAAAAATACACTAAGATGAGAAAGAAAAAAGTTCACAGTAGAAAAGAAATGAAGATCGTTCCACTAGTCATATTTATTTTCATTTGTTAATTACAAATGCAAGAGATAGAAATTATTGAAAGTCTTCAAATTCCATATAAGCATCCAAGCATAGGTAGTTTAGTTAAAATACCAGGAAAAAATGATCATCACAATTCTTGAGCTTAATTACTGATTTTACCAATCCATAAACAGAACTTAAAATTGGTTTTGAGGTCCTGGCACTTGGCTCCATTTGTTGGAGTGTTGTCCCATGTACCAAAAGGTTGCAGGTTCAACCACTGGTCAGGATGCATATAGGAGGTAGCTGATCAATGTTCCTCTCTTTCTCTTCCTCTCTCTAAACATTAATAAAGTTGTCCTCAAGTGAAGATTTAAAAAAATCAGTTATGAAGTCTTAAAATTAAATATTTATTTATTAAAAGAGAGTAAACGCAAATATTTTATTATTGCTAACATTTCTTTCTTTTAGGGGCAAAGACCAAGTTTCTTATAGTGTTCATTGTTCTTGGAGGTCTTACTACTAATGCTTTTGAAAGCATATAATCAAGTAGACACCCCAACCTGGACAATCTTCAGAATTTCAGAATTTACATGCATGAAACAATGATTCATCTCAAAATTTACATAAGCTTTGAAATCTTGGGAAGGATTACTTACAAACAACAAAGCAATGCAATAGATGTTTTGGGTCTGTAATGTTTACAATTTAAGCCATTACAATTACATATTATGTAGTTTCCACCAGTGTACATCAACAAAGAACATGCCCAGTACTGCTTGAAGAAATACAGAATTAGTGAATGAGGGCACCAGTGCTGTGTTCAAGGGAAAATACTGGCAAAAGTTAGGCCACATATTTGGTGGGAAAAGCTTCCCCAAATCCTTTTCATTAATGCCATCCTTTGAGCACCTTATTCACAGGAAGAGAATTCTAACCCATAATATTTGGAATTAAGCCACAGCATTCATCATGCATTTCATTACACAGCAGTTTCTCCATGCCAGCCTGCATCTTCAATGACAATGTCTAAGAGGCTATGTAAGAGGAACAGAAACCATATTCTTTTTTACATCTGAAAGGATTTCTTTTGGTATCAAGTATGTTGTGATAAAAAAAAAGTAAAACAGAAAGCAAAGTAGAAATACCAGATTCCTTTACTGTTGTTTATTCATTCACTAAACAAAATAATTAATGAATACATAGCATGGGCCAGGTCCATGCTGAGAGCTGGGGATACTATGGGGAGAAATGCACAGTTGTAATCTCACGTTGCCCCCTATCTAGGATTCTTCCCTGTCACTTATCCTTTTTGATCTACAAAATAAGTGAGTATACCAATGAGCAAATGGTAACTACTAAAAAAGTTTTACATGGTGATCCTTGTGAATCATATTTTTTATTTCATTTATTTATTTATTTATTTATTTATTTATTTTTAGGCAGAGGGGAATGGAGGGAGAAAGAGAGAAAGAGAAACATTAGTGTGTGGTTGCCTCTTGCCCCCTGACCCCCTGGCTTGGCACCCAGGCATGTGCCCTGACTGGGAATAGAACCCAAACCCGTGGCCCTTTGGTTCACAGGCTCAATCCACTTCGCTCAATCCACTGAGCCATACCAGCCAGGCTTCATTTTATTTATTTTTTTACCAAAACAAAAAGCTTCCTCATCCTTGGATTAAGCATTTCTCTATTTTAACCCCTCCTGTTATAGCAAGAGAAAAAGAGTGAACCAGCATCTTCTCCCTTTGGGTTTTCTTTTTTCATCTGTCACTTTCTCAGCTTAAGAAGAAATGCTGAAAAACACAGCCCCTGGAGCATCCACACCCTTGGAATACAAGACAAGAGAGTGAAGGACGGAGTGCAAGATGAAGTGAAGGGCAGAGACATACCAGGAGGTAGGGAAAGGGCTAAGGCCACAAAGGACAGATGGAAGATGGAACCCACAAGAGGAAGCTTTGACTGGTGGCACCTGCAACCAGCCAGTAGTGCAGATTTGAAATGTCATTTATTCTTACCTGATCCATGGAGAAATTTGTTCTTATACACAATAAAGGAAATGGTAGTGGCTGTGAATAGACTTTCCTTCCCTCAAAAAAAAAACATTAAAAAAAGCAACAGTTAAAAGCCAAATTCGTAAACCCTGATTGGCACTTTGGGCTTCATGAGGCTGAGACCTCAAGGCCTGTGATAGGTCTGGATTTAGAACTCACACCAAAAGACCCTGATTTCCACTGTGTAGGCAGATCTTCTACACTTGCAGTTACAGAAACATATTAATGTACAAAAATACAAAAGGTTAGTTTCTGCAAAATCAATTGCTAATATTCCTTAAAAAGTTATTTTTAATTTAGTTGAATAAAAATATTTTATTGACTCTCACTGTGTTGGTAAGAATCTTAGTTGCAACATGAAAATGGGAACTCATGGATAATCTGACTCTTTCTGTAGCAGAGTAAGACCAATATTAGTGGAGAGCATTATAGAAAGTGTCTCTGGAATGTTCTGTGCACAGTGATTTAAAAAATATCCTAATATGAGAATTCAAATATTTCCAAAATTTACCCCAAAAACCTTTCTTTCCCTTTATATGACTTCATTATAAGTTGTGACACCAAAAAGTAATAGAACAAAACATGAGCAGGAAGATCTCAGATATAACACACAGCAATATTTTCACCAATATGTCCCCTAGAGCAAGGGACATAAAGGAAAAAATAAAGAAATAAGATGTCATGAAAATAAAAAGCTTCTGCATGGCTAAAGAAAAGAGCATTAAAATGAAAAGAGAACCAACTGCATGAGAAAACATATTTGCCAATGATACCTCAGGCAATGGTTTGATCTTCAAAATACGTAAAGAACTCACATGACACCACATGAAGACAAAAGACCCAGTTCAAAAATGGGCAAAAGACCTGAAGAGACACTTTCCCAAGGAATTTATACAGAGGGCTCAGAGACCCATGAAAAGATGCTCAGCAACACTAACTATCAGAGAATCGCAAATCAAAACAACAATGAAGGGGAAAATGGTGGCGAAGTACGACAGAGCGACTCCAGGTCTCGCACTCCTGGGAGAAAATCCTGGCAGAACTACTGATGAACAACACAATCAATTCTCCAACCAACAATTCCCCAGCATTTATAAAAATAAGAGACCAGAGATAGTGAGGGACCAGACAGCTAGAGGTCGGTGGGGTCTCAAAGACATTAGCAAGGATGGAGGCAGCCAGGCTGGCAGCCCTCGGCCAGCTGTAAAGACCTCAGAGCTGCTGCCGCCTCAGCGGTCAGGGCCCAGAGGGTTCCGCCTGCGCCCAGCGTCGGGGCATCTGCCACTGATGACTCAGCAGGAGCCCGGCACCCAGTGGAGCCTTGAGGTGTGGGGTCCTTGAAAGAGAGCTGGCTCCCTCCCTCCCCATCTAGGTGGGGCTGCGTGGCAGAGACCTGTCTGCCTGGGTTTGCAGGGAGGTTAGCAAGGACAGGGGGGCCGTGTTCAGTTGTGATCTCTGTGGTCGCCAGCCCACCAGCCTGCCAGCTCAGGAAATTTGAGAGGAGCGTTGTCCTAACTGGTCGAGTTGGGGATTGGGCTGGGCTGAGAGGCAGGCTTTCTGGAGTATTTATTGGAAAGTGGACTGAGGTGTTCTCCTGCGAAGGCACCTTGACTTGCTTCTCACCCAACCACAGGACTGGGAAGCACCAGTACCAGATCCCTTGGGGTCAAGGCACCTGTCGGGTGGGCGGGTGCCCAGACCCCAGTCTGGTAGCCAGGCTGGTGCTCAGGTGTGAGCCTGGGCGTAAAACCCAGCCCACAGAGGGGTCCTGCTGAAACCAGAAAAACCAGATTGGACAGTGTGAAAGCAACAAGGGAGGGTTTCTTTTATTTTTGTTTTCTTTAAACTTTTTTTTACCCTTTTTTCAGTAATCATATATATTTTTTTAATTTTATTGTTACTGTATCTTTCAGTACTTTTACTCTCCTTTCTTTTTTCCTGTTTTAGCCCTCCTTCCTTTCATCCCAAACGTATTGCTCTTTCCTCACTTCTCCTGCCCTTTTATTGTGTTTGTTTGTTTCTTTCTGTACCACTGTAAATACTTCACAAAATATCTCTCGGGTCTTAGCCCACTTTACAGGTTCCTGAATTCTATTACTATAGTGATTAACTCTACTAGCTCACATGCTAAGCCTATTTACTATTCTTTACTCTCACCTTACCTCAAAATCTGAACACCCGCAACCTCACTGCTTTCTACATACAACTCACAAGCCTTCTCTCCCCAACAAGAGACTTATCTTTGGTCTATCGTTTCTTAAAAGTGGCAAATTGGGTTGAAGATTACAGTTAACACTATATAGAGCCTAAAGATCTTCTATCTCTTCTCTACTGGATGTGACTGTAAATATCATAAAGTACTCTCCTGCTGTCATAAACCATTTTGCCTCCCCCTCCAGCTGATCACACACACACAAAGAAAGGAGTAGGTGGAAGTGGGGAACATCAGGATACTGCAGTAGACAGCACCACTGAATTTCACAGGTATTCTACCACAGAAGTTCACACCATAAACCTAGGGAGTCAGAACAGATCAATTTAAGAAGCTGAGGTGAACAAGAAGAGTCTGATAAACAATGGAAAGACAAAGAAACAATGCCCAAATGAAAGAAAAGGTGGAAGTCTCGGAAATAATGTCAGATGAAAGAGAGGCAAGTCATCTATCAGATATTGAATTCAAAGAGCAAGCTATCACGAAATTCAAAGAGCTCACAATGAGCTACCAGAAACTAGAGGGGATGTACCAGAAACTAAAGGATAGCTACAATGAACTCTCCGCAAACTATATCAACATGAAAAAAGAAACAGAAACCATCACCAAAGGCCAAGAGGAAATAAAGAATACAATTTTGGAACTGAAGAACACAATAGAAGGAATGAAAAGCAGGATTGATGAGGCAGAAGATCGAGTCAGAGAGTTGGACGACACAGTAGAAAGAATATCCCAGAAAGAGCAAGAAAGGGAAAAGAGGCTCAGAAAGAATGAAGATGGACTAAGAGAAATGCAAGATAATATGAAACGTAATAATATCTGAATAATAGGAATACCAGAAGGAGAAGAAGAAGAACAAGGGATAGAAAACCTATTTGAAAGAGTAATGATGGAAAATTCTCCTAATGTCATGAGAGAAAAAGTTACACAAATCCAGAAATCACAGGGAGTCCCATTCAAGAGCAACCCAAAGAGGCCCACTTCAAGACACATTATCATTAAAATGGCAAAATTCCAAGACCAAGAGAGAATCCTAAAGGCAGCAAGGGAGAAAAAGGAAGTAACATACAAGGGGGTCCCAATAAGGTTGGCTACTGATTTCTCAATGGAAACATTCCAAGCAAGAAGAGAATGGCAAGAAATATTTCAAGTAATGAGAACCAGAGGCCTACAATCAAGGCTACTGTACCCAGCAAGGCTCTCAATCAAGATGGAAGGCCAAATAAGGAGCTTCCAAGACAAAAGAAGTCTAAAAGAATATGCCTCCACCAAACCAGCTCTACAAGAAATACTAAAAGGGCTGCTTTAAGGAAAGGAAGGAAAAGAGAGAGACAGAGGAACTCTAGTACAAAACTGGCAATGAATAAGTACCTATCAGTAATAATCTTAAATGTAAATGGATTAAATGCTCCAATCAAAAGACATAGAATAGCCAAATGGATAAGAAAGCATGACCCAAACATATGCTGCCTACAACAGACCCACCTCAGATCAAAAGACCATCACAGACTAAAAGTGAAAGGCTGGAAACAAAATTTCCAAGCAAACAGACAAGAAAAAAAAAGCCGGGGTAGCAATTCTAATATCATACACAATAGATTTCAAAAAAAGGGCCATAAAGAGAGACCCAGAAGGTCACTTCATAATATTCGAGGGAAGAATCCACCAAGAAGACATTAACATACATAAATATATATGCACCCAACTTAGGAGCATCCAAATATATAACAAAAATCCAAGAGGACTTGAAGAAAGATATTGACAGCAACACCATTATAGTAGGGGATTTAACACCCCAGTGTCAAAAATGGACAGATCTTGCAAACAAAATATCAACAAAGATATAACTGCACTAAACAACACCCTAGATGAAATGGACTTGACTGATATATATAGAGCCCTTAGTCTCAAAAAAGCTAAATACATATTACTTTCAAATGCACATGGAACATTTTCAAAGATAGACCACATGATAGGTCACAAAATGAGCCTCAACAAATCCAAGAAAATTTAAATCATACGAAGCATTTTCTCTGACCACAAGGGACTGAAATTAGAAACCAACCTCACAGGAAAAAAACCAAAACACCCAAAATCATGGAGACTGAATGGTATGCTATTGAACAACGAGTGGGTCAAGATTGAAATAAGGGAAGAAATCAAAATGTTTCTGAAAAAAAATGAAAATGAATTCACAACACTCAAAACTTATGGGACACAGCAAAGGCAGTCCTGAGAGGGAAGTTCATAGCAATACAGGCTTACCTAAAGAAGATAGAAACATTTCAAACGAACAACTTAACCCAAGTCTGCAAGAACTCAAATAACAAAAACAAAGACAGCCCAGAGCAAGAAGAAGAAAGGAAATAACCAAGACCAGAGCAGAATTAAATGACATAGAGACTAAAAGCACAATTCTTAGGATCAATGAATCCAAGAGTTGTTTTTTGAAAAGATAAACAAAACAGACAAGCCTTTAAGTAGACTCATTAAGAAAAGAAGAGAAAGGACCCAAATAAACACAATCAGAAATGAAAGAGGAGAGATTAAAACTGATACCACAGAAATAGAAGGGATTGTAAGAAAACACTATGAAGAACTGTATGCCAAGAAATTGGAAAACGTAGGTGAAATGGAGAAACTTCTAGAAAAATATCATCTTCCAAAACTCAATTAAGAAGAAGGAGAAAGCCTGAACAGGCCAATAACAGCAAATTAAATTGAAGCAGTGAGCAAATAACTCCCATCACACAAAAGCCCTAGACCAGATGGTTTCACAGGGGAATTCTACAAAACTATTAAGGAAGAGCTAACCCCTATTCTTCACAGGCTATTCCAAAACATCCAAAATGATGGGAAACTCCCAAATTCTTTTTATGAAGCCAGCATCACCCTAATTCCAAAGCCAGATAGAGATACAACAAAGAAAGAAAACTACAGGCCAATATCACTGATGAACATAGATGCTAAAATCTCCAATAAAATATTGGCAAATCACATCCAACAATACATCAAAAAGATCATACACCATGACGACGTGGGATTCATCCCAGGGATGCAAGGATGGTTCAATATCCGCAAATCAGTAAATGTAATACACCACATAAAAAAAAGCAAAGACAAAAACCACATTATCATATCAATAGATGCAGAAAAAGCTTTTGGTAAGGTGCAACACCCATTTATGATAAAGGTACTCATAAAAATGGGAATAGAGTGAGCACCCCTCAATATAATAAAGGCCATAGATGAAAGACCTACAGCCAACATCATACTCAACAGGCAAAATGTAAACTCTTTTCCACTAATGTCAGGAACAAGAAGAGGTTGTCCATTTTCACCACTTCTATTTAATATAGTATTGGAAATTTTAGTCTCAGAGATCAGGGAAGAAAAGGAAATAAAAGGCATTCAAATCGGAAAGGAGGAAACAAAACTGGCATTGTTTGTAGATGACATGATAGTGTACATGGAAAACCCTATATACTCTACCAAAAAACTGCTCGACCTAATAAATGAATTTGGCAAAACAGCGGGATACAAAGTCAATATCCAGACATCAAAGCAATTTTTGTATACTAACAATGAATCAGCAGAAGCAGAAATCAGGAAAAAAATCCCATTCGATATAGCAAAAACAAAAATAAAATATCTGGGAATAAATCTAACCAAGCAGGTACAAGACCTGTATGCAGAAAACTACACAACAATGAAGAAAGAAATCAAGGAAGACACAAATAAATGGCAACATATACCATGTTCATCGATTGGAAGAATTAACATCTCAAAATGTCCATACTACCCAAAGCAAATTACAGATTCAATGCAATACCTATTAAAGTACCAATGGCATATTTCACAGACATAGAACAAACACTTCAAAAATTTATATGGAACCATAAAAGACCCCAAATAGCAGCTGCAATGTTGAGGAAGAAGAACAAGTAGAAGGGATCACAATACCTGATATCAAACTGTATTACAAGGCCACTGTAATCAAAACAGCCTGGTACTGGCATAAAAACGGGCACATAGACCAATGGAGTAGAACAGAGAACCCAGAAATAAACCCAACTCTCTATAGTCAATTAATATTCGGCTAAGGGGGCAGTAACATAAAATGGGGTAAAGATAGCCTCTTCAACAAATGGTGTTGGGAGAACTGGACAGCTACATGCAAAAAAAATGAAACTCGAGCACCAACTTACACCATACACTAAAATAAATTCCAGGTGGATGAAAGACTTAAATATAAGCCATGACACCATTAAAGTCCTAGAGGAGAACATTGGCAGGAAAATCTCAGATATTTCATGCAGCGCCATTTTTACTGATATGTCCCCTAGGGCAAGGGACATAAAGGAAAGAATAAACAAATGGGATCTCATCAAAATAAAAAGCTTCTGTGCGGCTAAAGAAAACAGCATTAAAATAAAAAGACAACCATGTGTATGGGAAAACATATTTGCCAATGATACGTCACCAAAGGTTTAGTCTCCAAAATATACAAAGAACTCACACGACTTCACTCTAAGAAGACAACTAACCCAATTAAAAAATGGGGAAAGGACTTGAACAGCCCCTTCTGGAAGGAGGACATACAGAGGATCCAGAGACACATGAAGAGATGCTCAATATTGCTTTCTATCAGAGAGATGCAAATTAAAATCACAATGAGATACCACTTTACACCGGTCAGAATGGCCATCTTAAACAAAGCAATAAGCATCAAATATTGGAGAGGGTGTGGGGAAAAGGGGATTCTGGTCCACTGTTGGTGGGATTGTAGACTGGTACAACCATTATGGGAAACAGTATGCAATTTTCTCAGAAAACTAAAATTCAACCTGCCCTTTGACCCAGCAATTCCACTGCTAGGATTGTATCCTAAGAACCCTAAAACACCAATCCCAAAGAACATATGCACCGCAATGTTCATAGCCCCACAATTTACAGTAGCCAAGAGTTGGAATTAACCTAGTTGCCCATTAGTAAATGAATGGATCAAAAAACTATGGTACATATACACAATGGAATTTTATGCCGCAGAAAGAAAGAAGGATCTCCTACCTTTTGCAACAACATGGATGGAACTGGAAAGCATTATGCTGAGTGAACTAAGCCAGGTGTCGAAGGAGAAATACCATATAATCTCACCTTTAACAGGAAGCTAAACAGCAAAACAAAAAAGCAAGCAAAATATAATCAAAGACACTGAAATAGAGAACAGGCTGACAGTGACCAGAAGGGAGGCAATTTCTGGGGAAATAGGTATGGGATTTAGAGGAACATATAAAAAGGATACACGGATAACAACTGAGAAAGGTCGAAATGGGAGGGAGGGGGGATCATGGGGGATGGGATGGGATGGGAGTAATAGACAGGATACTGTACTTAAAAAATAATTAAATAAGTTAAGAAAGCACATTGAAATACCACTTAACACCAGCCAGAATGGCCATCATAAACAAAACAACAAACAACAGGTGTTGGAGAGGCTGTGGAGAAAACGGATCCCTAGTGCACTGTTAGTGGGATTACAGAGTGGAACCACCACTATGGAAAACAGTATGGGACTTCCTCAGAAGTTTAAAAGTGACCTGCCTTTTGATCCAGCAATTCCACTAATACGGTTATATCCTGAGAACCCTGAAACACCAATCCAAAACAAACCCATGCACCCCAATATCCATAGCAGCACAATTTACAATAACCAATGGCTGGTAGCAACCTAACTGCCCATCAGTAAATGATGGATCAAAAAACTATGGTGCATATACACAATGGAATTCTATGCAGCAGAAAGAAAGAAGCAGCTCCTACCCTTTGCAACAGCTTGGATGGAACTGGAGAGCATTATGCTGAGTGAAAAAGGCCAGGTAGTGAAAGACAAATACCATATGATCTCACCTTAACTGGAACCTAATCAACAAAACGAACAAGCAAGAAAAATATAACCAGAGATATTGAAATTAAGAACAAACTGAAAGTAAATAGAGGGGAGGTGGGAGAGGATAATGGGAGCAAAAGGGAAAGGGGTTTCAGGAACAAATATAAAGGATACATGAAAAAACCAAGGGGAGATGGGATCAGGGGAGGGAGGTGGGGATGGCTTGGGTTGGGGAGAAAATTGGGGGGGTGGGTAATGTAGACAACTGTACTTGAACAACAATAAAAAGAAGAAAATATATGTCAACTAAAGAAATAAAAGACACAAAATTTGAACGAAAAAAAGAAGAAAAAGAATAAAGACCTTGGCATTAGCACATGGCCTAGAATAAACATCCTGGTTCCTCATGCTTGTCTGAAATATGGGTATGGCTCATACAATTGGCAAGTTTTCATAAGACTGCATTACAAGACCTATTCCAGATGCAAAAAAAAATTGTCCTATTTTTGCCCTTGTCAAATAGCATTTCGTTCTTAAAACTGTTTATTTATGTATTTATTTATTTTTATTTAATTGTTCTTCAAGTACAGTTTTCTGTCGTTTACTCCCACCCCAGCCCACCCACCACAGTGCTCCCCACCTTTCTCCCAATTCCACCCCCCTTAGTTGTCCATGTTTCTCTTATACTAGTTCCCATAAATCCTTCCCCTTTTACCCTAAAACTACCTCCCCTCTCCCCTCTGGTCACTGTCAACCTGTTCTTTATTTCAGTGTGTTTGGTTATATTTTGCTTACTTGTTTGTTTTGTTGTTTAGCTTCCTGTTAAAGGTGAGGTCATATGGTATTTGTCTTTCACCCCCTGGCTTATTTCACTCAGCATAATGCTTTCCACTTCCATCTGAGCTGTTGCAAAGGGTAGGAGCTGCTTCTTTCTTTCTGCTGCATAGAATTCCATTGTGTATATGCGCCATAAATTTTTGATCCATTCATTTACTGATGGGCACCCAGGTTGTGTCCAACAGTTGGCTATTGTAAATTGTGCTGGAAAAACATTGGGGTGCATAGGTTCTTTTGGATTGGTGTTTCAGGGTTCTTAAGGTATAATCCTAACGGTGGATTTGCTGGGTCAAAAGGCAGGTCCATTTTTAGTTTTCTGAGAAAAGTCCATATTGTTTTCCACAGTGGTTGTACCAGTCTGCAATCCCATCAACAATGGACTAGTGACCCCTTTTCTCCACAACCTCTCCAACACTTGTTGTTTGTTGCTTTGTTTAAGATGGCCATTCTAACCGGTGTAAAGTGGTATCTCATTGTGGTTTTAATTTGCGTCTCTCTGATAGCTAGGGATATCGAGCATCTTTTTATGTGTCTTTGGATCTTCTGTATGCCTTCCTTGGAGAAATATCTGTTCAAGTCCTTTGCTCACTTTTTAATTGAGTTGCTTGTATTCTTAGAGTGGAGTCATGTAAGTTCTCTGTATATTTTGGAGATTAAACCCTTGTCTGAGGTATCATTGGCAAATATGTTTTCTCATATAGTTGGTTCTCTTTTTATTTTTATACTGTTTTTGTATCTGTGCAAAAGCATTTAATTTTGATGAGATCTCATTTGTTTATTCTTTCCTTTATGTCCCTTGCTGTAGGGGACATGTCAGTAAAAATGTTGCTCCATGAAATATCTGAGATTTTCCTGCCAATGTTCTCCCCTAGGACTTTAATTGTGTCACAACTTATATTTAAGTCTTTTATCCACCTTGAATTTATTTTGGTGTATGGTGTAAGTTGGTGCTCGAGTTTCATTTTTTTTGCACATAGCTGTCCAGTTCTCAAGCATCATTTGTTGAAGAGGCTATTTTTACTCCATTTTATGCCATTGCCCTCTTTGTTGAATATTAATTGACTATAGAGAATTGGGTTTAATTCTGGGCTCTCTGTTCTGTTCCATTGGTCTATGTGCCTGTTTTTGTGCCAGTACCAGGCTGTTTTGATTACAGTGGCCTTGTAATACAGTTTGATATCAGGTATTGTGATCCCTCCTACTTTGTTATTCTTTATCAAAATTGGAGCTGCTATTTGGGGTCATTAATCGTTCCATATAAATTTTTGAAGTGTTTGTTCTATGTCTGTGACGTATGTCATTGGTACTTCAGTGGGCATTGCATTGAATCTGTAAATTGCTTTGGGTTGTATGGATGTTTTGATGATATCAATTCTGCCAATCCATGAACAAGGTGTATGTTTCCATTTGTATGTGTCTTCCTTGATTTCTTTCTTCAGTGTTGTGTAGTTTTCTGCATACAGGTCTTTTACCTCCTTGGTTAGTTTTTTTCTTAGTCATTTTCTTTTTTGTTGCTATATAGAATGAGATATATATTTTTTAATTTCTGCTTTTGCTCTTTCACTGTTGGCATACAAAAATGCCTTTTATTTCTGAATATTGACTTTGTATTCTGTTGTTTTACAAGATTCATTTATTAGGTTGAGCAGTTTTGTGGTAGAGTGTATAGGATTTTCCATGTGCACTATCATGTCATCTGCAAACAATGACAGGTTTGTTTACCCCTTTCCGATTTGGATACCTTTTATTTTATTTTCTTGTCTGATCGCTGTGGCTAAAATTTCCAATACTATATTGAATAGAAGTGGTGAAAGTGGACAATCTTGTCTTATTCCTGATCTTAGTGAAAATATTTTAGTTTTTGCCCATTGAGTATAGTGTTGGCTATACATCTCTCATACATGGCCTTTATTATATTGAGGAATGCTCCCTCTATTCCCACTTTGCTGAGTACCTTTATCATACATGGGTGTTGTATCTTATCAAATGTTTTTCCATATCAATTGAGATGATCATGTGATTTTTGTCTTTGCTGTTATTAATGTGATGTATTACATTTACTGATTTGCGAACATTTAACTATCCTTGCATACCTGGGATGAATCCCTCTTGGTCATGCTGTATGATCTTTTTAATAAATTGTTGCATTCAGTTTGCCAATATTTTGCTGAAAGCTTTAGCGTCTAATTTCATCAGTGGTATTGCCTAACGTTTTTTTTCTTTGTTGTATCTTTATCTGGTTTTGGGATTAGGATGATGCTGGCTTCATAAGAGTTTAGGAGGCTTCCATTATTTTGGATTTTTTGGAATAGTTTGTGAAGAATAGGTGTTAGCTCTTCCTTCAATGCTTTGTAGAATTCTCCTGCGAAGCCACCTGGTCCAGGGCTTTTGTGTGATGGGAGATTTTTGATTACTGCTTCAATTCATTTTCTCTTGTTATTGTTCTGTTCAGGCTCTGCTTCTTCTTCATTGAGTTTTGGAAGATGATATTTTTCTAGAAATTTGTTAATTTAACCTAAGTTTTTACATTTCTTGGCATACAGTTCTTCTAGTAATTTCTTAGAATCCTTTGTATTTCTGTGGTTTTAGTTTTAATCTCTTCCTTTTAGTTCTGATTGTGTTCATTTGGGCCCTCTCTTTTATTTTTTTGATCAGCTTGCTTGAAGGCTTGTCAGTTTTGTTTATCTTTTCAAAAAACCAACTCTTGGTGTTATTGATCCTTAGAAATGTGCTTTTAGTCTCTATGTCATTTAATTCAGCTCTGATTCTGGTTATTTCCTTCCTTCTACTTGCTCTGGGCTGTCTTTGTTGTTGTTCCTCAAGTTGTTGCAGGCGTAGGGTTAGGTTGTTGGTTTGAAATGCTTCTATCTTTTTTAGGTAGGCCTGTATTGCTATGAACTTTTCTCTCAGGACTGCCTTTGCTGTGTCCCATAAATTTTGTTTTTTTGTGAGTTAATTTTCATTTGTTTTCAGAAACGTTTTGATTTCTTCCCTAAATTTATTCTTGACCCATTCATTGTTTAATAGCATGCCATTCAGTCTCCATGATTTTGAGTGTTTGGGATCTTTTTCCTTAGGGTTGCTTTTCAGTTTCGGTCCTTTGTGGTCAGAGAAAATGCTTGGTATTATTTCAATTTTTTAAAATTTGTTGAGGCTTGTTTTGTGTTCTACATGTGGTCAGTCTTTGAAAATGTTTTATATGCATTTGAAAACAATGTGTATTTAGCTTCTTTGAAATGAAGGGTTCTATATATATTAGTTAAGTCCATTTCATGTAGGGCGTTATTCAAGTCCACAATATGTTTGTTGATATTTTGTTTGGAGTATCTGTTCATTTTGACAGTGGGTTGTTAAAATCCCCACCTATCATAGCGTTGCTGTAAATATCTTTCTTCCAGTCCTCTAAGATTTTCTTTATATATTTGGGTGCTCCTATGTTGTGTGCATATACATTTATAATGTTTATGTCTTTTTGATGGATTCTTCCCTTAAGTATTATGAAGCGACCTTCTGGGTCTCTTTTTATGGCCCTTTTTTTTGAAGACTATTTTGTCTGATATGAGTATTGCTATCCCGGCTTTTTTTTTCTCTTTTTGCTGGGAAAATTTGTTTTCAGCCCTTCACTTTCAGTCCGTGTAGGTGTTTTGTCTGTGTGGGTCTCTTCTGGGCAGCACATGTGTGGGTCATGCTTTCTTATCCATTTAGCTATTCTATGCCTTTTGGAGCCTTCAAAAGACATGGAATTATTGTATGTCTCTTAAATGAAGTATTTAATCCATTACATGCAAGGTTATTATTGATAGGTACTCATTCTTTGTAATTTTTATACCTGTGTTTCTCTTTGTCTCTCTTTTTCTTTCTTTCCCGAAAGCAGTTATTTTAGTATTTCTTTCGGAGCTGGTTTGGTGGAGCTGTATTCTTTTAGACTTCTTTTGTCTGAGAAGCTCCTTATTTTCCCTTCTATCTTGATTGAGAGCCTTACTGGGTAAAGTAGCCTTGGTTGCAGGCCCCTGGTTCTCATTACTTGGAATATTTCTTGCCATTCTCTTCTTGCTTGGAGTGTATCCATTGAGAAGTCAGTAGCTAACCTTACTGGAGCTCCCTTGTATGTTACTTTTTTCTCCCTTGCTGCCTTTAAGATTCTCTCTTTGTTTTGGAATTTTGTCATTTTAATAATGATGTGTCTTGAATTGGGCCTCTTTGGGTTTCTCTTGATTGGGACTCTGTGTTTCCTGATTTCGTGTAACTTTTTCTCTCATCAAATTGGGAAAGTTTTCTATCATTACATTTTCAAGTAAGTTTTCTATACCTTGCTCTTCTTCTTCTCTTTCTGGTATCCCTATTATTCAGATATTATTACATTTCATATTGTCTTGCATTTCTCTTAATTCTTCTTCATTCTTTCTGAGCCTCTTTTCTTATCTTTCCTTTTCTGGGTGTTTTTTTTTATACTCTGTCCTTCATCTCACTGATCTGATCTTCTGCTTCATTGATCCTGCTTTTGATTCCTTTCACTGTGTTCTTCAGTTCTGACATTGTATTCTCCATTTCCTCTTGGCCTTTGCTGATGGTTTCTGTTTCCTTTTTCATGTAGATATAGTTTGCTGTGAGTTCATTGTAATTCCCCTGTAGTTTCTGGTAGCTCATTGTGAGCTCTTTGAACTACCAGATAACCAATGCTGTGAATTCAATATCTGATAGCTGACTTGCCTCTATTTCATCTAGCATCCTTTCTGAGGCTTCTGCATTTTCTTTCATTTGGGGATTATTTCTTTGCCTTCCATTTGTTTGTGAGACTCTCCTTGTTAGCCTCATCTTCTTAAATTGATCTGCTCTGGCTCCCTTGATTTATGGTGTGAACTTTTGTGGTATAATACCTGTTAGATTCAGTGGTGTAGTCTCCTTGATCTCCCCAGCTCACTTGTCTTGGGCTGTTCTTTATGTTGGCTCTGAGTTTGTCTTTGGGTTTTCGTTGTTTTGGGGTCTTTGTGGATCCTTCCCACCAGCTGGTGAAATGATGGTCCCTCTCTCCACCACCCATTTTAATTTGTTGTGCTGGTGAGAGTGGGTTATGTTGAAGCTAGTTCTTCTGAGTATACAGGGTTTTGAAGATTTTCTTTTCCTCTTGTTCAGTTTTTTTCACTAGGTAGTTTCTTCAATATTTAGTTTTATTTCCAGACAGGTCCTGGATTGAGGTTTGTGTCATTCCAACTCCCCCCTTCACCTTTTTCTGGTGTGATCTGTTGGTGGTTCCTTTGTTGTTGAGTTTCCTCTTCCAGTGGGTATTTTGGTGTTCATCATGTCCACCTCTTTTTGGTTTCCAGCTGGCCAAACCAGTTTTTCTGGTCTCACTGGCTGCAGCAGGCTTAGGGACAATTGATGTGGCCTTTTTCTCTTCTTGGTGTACTAAGCCAGTCTCAGGAGCATTATCCCAAGGTCCATACCTGCGCCTCTCCCCAGGCCCCCAGCATGGGAATACAGGTCCTCTTTAGAACACTCTTTTCCTGGGAGTCACCGCCATGGGCTGGGGTGCAAGTGCACTCGGCTGCCCAGGCTTCCCTGGTTCCCAGGCTTGGTTGTGAACCTTTCCCAGTGCTACGGGGGAACTCAAGAGTGACTCTCAATTCTCCCAAGTCAGCAACCACAGACTCCACCTGTGATCAAGGCCCCCTTGTTTGCTTCCTTGTGTCCTTTCCTCTCTGACACTTCAAGCAAAGAGGTCTCTCCAGTGTTTTTCAAACTGCACCTGGTCGTGTAGGGAGGGAGCTGATGACCTGGCTCTCTTCCAAGGACCTTGCTGCCAGCTTTCAGCTCCCAAGAGTCTGCAGCAGACCCAGCCCAGGCCCCGAGTGCCTGGCCTGGTGGAGGCGGCAGTCTTGCCCTGTGGTCTCTGCGCTGATCCCTCAGACCTTATTTATCTGCAGCCGTCTCCTCAACATCTGGTCTTTCAGTGTCCACTACAATATCTGGACTCCTATTTTCCTATATACTGGGGCACTGTTGGCCGTTGGCTGTTCCTCTGCAGATCGACCAGATTCTGCCATGCGTGGGGGGAAGCAGAATCCTCTCCGTCCTACTCTGCTGCCATCTTCCCAGCAAATTGTATTTATTAAGCAATCATTTACTTGAAATTATATTTAAAAAGGGAGATAATAGATGTTCAACTGTTATGAGCACCAGTCTTCCAATTCATTGTTTGTGTAAAATTGTAACATTCTTTTTATAAGCTATGGGTTTACTAACAGATGAGAAAATAAATTTTTTCTCTGGAAAAAAATTTGTTTATTGGAAAGTCATAGAAGAGGGGGAAGAAATCCACTAGGATTTACCATCTATATTGGTTGATTTACAGATAATTTACTATATTTTTTATACTATAAGATGTATATTCCCCCCCAAATTTGGGAGAAATAATGGTTGTTAATGCTGCTGTTGAGTTCTGTTTACATTTACATTGGTGAAATATTATGTTATTTATGTTATTAAATATTTTACTACATTTTTTGCTTCGTTTTCCCCTATTTTCCTCCTCTAAAACCTAGGTGCATCTTATGGTCTGAAAAATATGGTATCATCTCAACTCCTGAGAAACTATGTAGTAGCATCATACATAAAGATCAAGGTAGGAACACATAGATCTTGTCTTAAGGTTAGGGCAAAGGCTTCTAAAAGAGAGCAGGCTGACAGTGACCACAGGGGAAAGGAAAGGGAATTTCAGGGGAAAAGAAGAAGGGTTTACAGGAACAAGTAAAGGGATACATGGACAAAAACTAGGGGGGATGGAAATGAGAAGGCGGTGTGGAGGGCTGGAGGGTGGGCTAGGATGGGAGTAAAAGACAGAAAACTGTACTTGAACAAGAATTAAATAAAAAATAAAAAAACAAAAGGAAAGACAAAAATCATATGATCATATCAATAGATGCGGAAAAAGCTTTTGATAAGATACAACACCCATTTATGATAAAAACACTCAGCAAAGTAGGAATAGAAGGAGCATTCCTCAATATAATAAAGGCCATATATGAGAGACCTACAGCCAACACCATACTCAATGGGCAAAAACTAAAATCTTTTCCAGTAAGTTCAGGAATAAGACAAAGTTGTTGAAAAATGGCGGCGGAGTAGGACAGAGTGACTGCAATTCTCCTACACCTGGGGGAAAATCCTGGCAGATTTACAGAACAGCTCAATCAATTCCCCAACCAACAATTCCCCAGCATTTATGAAAATAAGAGACCAGAGATAGTGACGAACCAGACAGCTAGAGGTCCTTGGGGTCTCAGGTATGTGAGTAAGGACGGAGGTGGCCAGACCGGCGGCAGCCATTAGCCAGCACGTAAAGACCTCGGAGCCTCGGCTGCTGCACCGGTTGGAGCCCAGAGGCTTCCTTCCGTCTGCGCCCAGTGACAGGGGTGTCTGACACAAAGGACTCATTGGGAGCCCGGCACCTGTGAGTAAAAACAAAAGCGGCAGCGGCAGGGCCGGCTGCCCTCGGGAGCCAGGCACCCCAGAGTAAAGTCAAAAGCAGCAGCGGTGGGACCAGCAGCCATTGGCCAGTGAGTAAAGACCTTGGAGCTGCTGCTGCCGCAGCTTCCAGGGCCCAGAGGCTTCTGTCTACGGCCAGCATCCGGGGGGTCTGCCACAGAGGACTCATCGGGAGTCCAGCAACTGTGAGTAAAGACAAAAGCGGCAGTGGCAGGACCGGCTGCCCTCGGCCAGCCCAAAACACCTCAGAGCCGCCACTGCCGCTGTGTTAGGGGTGTAGAGGCTTCCGTCTGTGGCTAGTGCCACGGAGGACTCATAGGGAGCCCCGCATCCAGTGGAGCATTGGGCCGGCTGCGGAGTCCCTGGAAGAGCTGGCTCCCTCCCTCACCATCTAGGAGGGGCTGGGTGGCAGAGACCTGTCTGCCTAGGTTTGCACGGAGGGTGGCAAGGACAGGGGGCTGTGTTCAGTTGCGATCTCTGTGGTTGCCAGCCCACCAGCCTGCCAGCCCAGGGAATTTGAGAGGAGCATTGTCCTAACCAGTCAGGTTGGGGATTGGGCTGGGCTGAGAGGCACGCTTTCTGGAGAAGTTTTTACTGGAAAGTGGACTGAGGTGTTCTCCTGTGAAGGCAGCTTGACTTGCTTCTCACCCAGCGACAGGACAGTACCAGATCCCGTGGGACCAAGGCAGCCTGTCAGGTGGGCGGGCGCCCGCACCTCAGTCTGGTAGCCTGGCTGGTGGGCGGGAATGGGCCTGGGCCTACAACCCAGCACACAGAGGGGTCCCACCGAAACCAGAAAAACTGGATTGGACAGTTTGAAACCAACAAGGGAGGAGTTTTTGTTGTTGGTTTTTTTTTTTTTGTTTCTTTGGTTTTTTTTTTACTTTTATTTTTAAACTTTTTTCAGTAATCGTATATATTTTTTAATTTTATTGTTCCTGTATCTTTCAGTACTCTGATCCTCTCCTTTCTTTTTTCCTGTTTTAGTCCTTCTTCATTTCATCCCAAACTTATTGCTCTTTCCTCACTTCTCTTGCCCTTTTTTTGTGTGTTTGTTTGTTTGTTTGTTGCTTTCTATAGCACTGTAAATACTTCACAACACATCTCTCCAGTCTTAGCCCACTTTACAGGTTCCTGAATTCTATTACTGTAGTGATTAACTCTACTTGCTCACACGCTACGTCTATTTACTATTCTTTACTCTCACCTTACCTCAAAATCTGACCACCCGCAACCTCACTGCTTTCTAGATACAACTCACAAGCCTTCCCTCCCCAACAAGAGGCTTATCTTTGGTCTATCCTTTCCTAGAGGTGGCAAATTGGGTTGAAGATTACAGTTAACACTATATAGAGCCTAAAGATCTTCTATCTCTTCTCTGCCAGCTGTGACTGTAAATATCATAAAGTACTCTCCTGCTGTCATAAACCATTTTGCCTCCCCCTCCAGCTGATCACACACACACAAAGAAAGGAGTAGGTGGAAGCAGAGAACATCAAGATACCTGCAGGAGACTGTACCACTGAATTTCACAGGAATTCTACCACAGAAGTTCACACCATAAACCTAGGGAGTCAGAACAGATCAATTTAAGAAGCTGAAGCTAACAAGAAGAGTCTCATAAGCAATGGGAAGACAAAGAAACAATGCCCAAATGAAAGAAAAGGTGGAAGTCTCAGAAATAATGTTAGATGAAAGAGAGGCAAGTCAGCTATCAGATATTGAATTCAAAGCACTAGTTATCAGGAAATTCAAAGAGCTCACAATGAGCTACCAGAAACTAGAGGGGAGCTACCAGAAACTAGAGGGGAGCTACCATGAGCTCTCCGCAAACTATATCAACATGAAAAAGGAAATAGAAACTATCACCAAAGGACAAGAGGAAATGAAGAATACAATTTCGGAACTGAAGAACACAGTAGAAGGAATGAAAAGCAGGATCGATGAGACAGAAGATCGGATCAGTGAGTTGGAGGACACAGTAGAAAGAATATCCCAGAAAGAGCAAGAAAGGGAAAAGAAGCTCAAAAAGAATGAAGATGGACTAAGAGAAATGCAAGATAATATGAAACGTAATAATATCCGAATAATAGGAATACCAGAAGGAGAAGAAGAACAACAAGGGATAGAAAACCTATTTGAAAGAGTAATGATGGAAAATTCTCCTAATTTCATGAGAGAAAAAGTTACACAAATCCAGTACTCCCAGAGAGTCCCATTCAAAAGGAACCCTAAAAGGCCCACTTCAAGACACATTATCATTAAAATAGCAAAATTTCAAGACAGAGAGAATCCTAAAGGCAGCAAGGGAGAAAAAGGAAGTAACATACAAGGGAGCCCCAATAAGGTTAGCTACTGACTTCTCAATGAAAACACTCCAAGCAAGAAGAGAATGGCAAGAAATATTTCAAGTAATGAGAACCAGAGGCCTACAACCAAGGCTACTGTACCCAGCAAGGCTCTCAATCAAGATAGAAGGCCAAATAAAGAGCTTCCAAGAAAAAAGAAGTCTAAAAGAATATGCCTCCACCAAACCAACTCTACAAGAAATACGAAAAGGGCTGGTTTAAGGAAAGGAAGGAAAAGAGAGAGACAAAGAGGAACTGTGGTACAAAAATGGCAATGAATAAGTGCCTATCAATAATAACCCTTAAATGTAAATGGATTAAATGCTCCAATCAAAAGGCATGGAATAGCTAAATGGATAAGAAAGCATGACCCACACATATGCTGCCTACAGGAGACCCACCTCAGGACAAAAGACCATCACAGACTAAAAGTGAAAGGATGAAAACAAATTTTCCAAGCAAATGGACAAGAAAAAAAAGCCAGGGTACCAATTCTAATATCAGACAAACTGGACTTCAAAAAAAGGGCCATAAAGAGAGACCCAAAAGGTCATGTCATAATACTCAGGGGAAGAATCCACCAAGAAGACATTAAGATCATAAATATATATGCACCCAACTTAGGAGCACCCAAATATATTAAGAAATTTCTGGAGGACCTCAAGAAAGATATTGACAGCAACACAATTATAGTAGGGGATTTTAACACCCCACTGTCTAAAATGGACAAATCTTCCAAACAAAATATCAAGAAATATATAGCTGCACTAAACAATACCCTAGATGAAATGGACTTGACTGATATATATAGAGCACTTCATCCCAAAGAAGCTAAATACACATTCTTTTCAAATCCACATGGAACATTTTGAAATATAGACCACATGATAGGACACAAAACGAGCCTCAACAAATTCAAGAAAATTGAAATCATACCAAGCATTTTCTCTGACCACAGGGACTTAAATTAGAATCCAACCCCAAAGGAAAAAACCTAAAACACCCAAAATCATGGAGAGTGAATGGTATGCTATTAAACAAAGAATGGGTCAAGGGAAAAAATCAAAAAGTTTCTGGAAACAAATGAAAATTTACTCACAACAACCCAAAACTTATGGGACACGGCTAAGGCAGTCCTGAGAGGGAAGTTCATAGCAGTACAGGCTTGCCTAAAGAAAATAGAAACATTTCAAGCAAACAACCTAACCCTATGCCTCCAAGAACTCAAAGAACAACAACAAAGACAGCCCAGAGCAAGTAGAAGGAAGGAAATAACCAAGATCAGAGCACAATTAAATGACATAGAGCACAATTCTAAGGATCAATGAATCCAAGAGTTGGTTTTTTGAAAAGATAAACAAAACAGACAAGCCTTTAAGTAGGCTCATTAAGAAAAGAAGAGAAAGGACCCAAATTAACACAATCAGAAATGAAAGAGGAGAGATTACAGCTGATACTACAGAAATAGAAGGGATTGTAAGGAGTTACTATGAAGAAGTGTATGCCAACAAATTTGAAAACCTAGGTGAAATGGACAAATTTCTAGAAAAATATCATCTTCCAAAACTCAATGAAGAAGAAGTAGAAAGCCTGAAGAGACCAATAACAGCAAATGAAATTGAAGCAGTAATCAAAAATCTCCCATCACACAAAAGCCCTAGACCAGATGGTTTCACAGGAGAATTCTACAAAGCATTTAAGGAAGAGCTAACCCCTATTCTTCACAGACTATTCCAAAACATCCAAAATGATGGAAAGTCCCAAACTCTTTTTATGAACCAATGGAACAGAATAGAGAACCCAGAAATAAACCCAACTCTCTACAGTCAATTAATATTTGACAAAGAGGGCAGTATCATAAAATGGAGTAAAGATAGCCTCTTCAACAAATGGTGTTGGGAGAACTGGATAGCTACATGCAAAATAATGAAACTCGAGCACCAACTTACATCATACATCAAAATAAATTCAAGGTGGATAAAAGACTTAAATATAAGCCATGACACCATTAAAGTCCTAGAGGAGAACATTGGCAGGAAAATCTCAGATATTTCACGCAGCAACATTTTTACTGATATGTCCCCTAGGGCAAGGACTATAAAGGAAAGAATAAACAAATGGGATCTTATCAAAATAAAAAGCTTCTGTGCGGCTAAAGAAAACAGCATTAAAATAAAAAGACAACCATGTGTATGGGAAAACATATTTGCCAATGATACCTCAGCAAAGGTTTAGTCTCCAATATATACAAAGAACTCACACGACTTCACTCTAAGAAGACAACTAACCCAATTAAAAAATGGGGAAAGGACTGGAACAGACACTTCTGCAAGGAGGACATAGAGAGGATCCTGAGACACATGAAAAGATGCTTGATATCGCTAGCTATCAGAGAGATGCAAATTAAAACTACAATGAGATACCACTTTATACCGGTGAGAATGGCTATCATAAACAAAGCAATAAACAACGAATGTTGGAGAGGGTGTGGGGAAAAGGGGACTCTGGTCCACTGTTGGTGGGATTGCAGACTGGTACAACCATTATGGAAAACAGTGTGGAATTTTCTCAGAAAACTAAAATTGGACCTGCCTTTTGACCCAGCAATTCCACTGCTGGGATTGTATCCTAAGAACCCTAAAACACCAATCCCAAAGAACCTATGCACCCCAATGTTCATAGCAGCACAATTTACAATAGCCAAGAGTTGGAAGCAACCTAGGTGCCCGTCAGTAAATGAATGGATCAAAAAACTATGGTACATATACACAATGGAATT
>NW_028081491.1:5272883-5312888 GCF_014824575.4 Sturnira hondurensis
ACCTGTATGCAGAAAACTACACAACACTGAAGAAAGAAATCAAGGAAGACACAAACAAATGGAAACATATACCATGTTCATGGATTGGAAGAATTAACATCATCAAAATGTCCATACTACCCAAAGCAATTTACAGGTTCAATGCAATACCTATTAAAGTACCAATGGCATATTTCACAGACATAGAACAAACACTTCAAAAATTTATATGGAACCATAAATGACCCCGAATAGCAGCCACAATTTTGAGAAAGAAGAACAAAGTAGAAGGGATCACAATACCTGACATCAAACTGTATTACAAGGCCACTGTGATCAAAACAGCCTGGTACTGGCATAAAAACAGGCACATAGACCAATGGAATAGAACAGAGAGCCCAGAATTAAACCCAACTCTCTATAGTCAATTAATATTCGACAAATGCGGCAATGGCATAAAATGGAGTAAAAATAGCCTCTTCAACAAATGATGCTTGAGAACTGGCCAGCTATGTGCAAAAAAATAGGGAAACTTGAGCACCGACTTACACCATACACCAAAATAAATTCAAGGTAGATGAAAGACTTAAACATAAGTTGTGACACCATGAAAATCCTAGGGGAGAATATTGGCAGGAAAATCTCAGATATTTCATGCAGCAACATTTTTACTGATATGTCCCCTAGAGCAAGGAGTATAAAGGAAAGAGTAAACAAATGGGATCTCATCGAAATTAAAAGCTTCTGCACAGCTAAAGAAAACAAGATTAAGATAAAAGGATAACCAACTGTTTGGGAAAACATATTTGCCAATGATACCTCAGACAAAGATTTAATCTCCAAAATACACAAAGAACTTACACAACTCCACTCTAAGAAGATAAGCAACGCAGGTAGTTTAAAGAGTGAGAGAGAGAGAGAACACATGTCCAAAGGAAGTAAAATGTCAATGAACAATTATCTATCAATAATAACGTTAAATGTAAGTGCAGTAAACACTTCCATCAAAACACAGACAATAGCTGAATGGATAAGAACACATCACCCACACATATACTCCCTATAAGAGATAGGCACCTCAAAACAAAAGACCTACATAGACTGAAAGTGAAGGGCTGAAAAAAAAATATTCCAGGCAAATGTACAGGAAAAAGAAGCCAGGATAGCAATACTCATATCAGACAAAACAGACTTCAAAACAAGGTCCATAAAATGAGACCCAGAAGGTCATTTCATAATTCTCAAGGGAAGCATACATCAAAAAACATAAACACTGTAAATATATATGCACCTAAAATAGGAACACACAAATGCATAAGGAAATCTTGGAGGACTCCGAGAAAGATATTGACAGCAACACAATTATAATTGGGCATTTTGACACCCTATGGTCAAAAATGAATAGATCTTTCAAGCAAAATATCAACGAAAATATTGCAGCGTTAAACAAGGTACTAGACGACTGGACTTAGCTAATATATACAGAACCTTTCATCCCAAAGTAGCTGAATACACATCCTTTTCAATGGACATGGAACATTTTCAAAGATAGAATACATGAAAGGACACAAAACAAACCTCATAAAACTCAAGAAAATTGAAATCATATCAAGCGTTTTCTCTCACCACAAGGGACTGAAACTAGAAACAAAATTTAAGGAAAAAACTAAAAAACACTCAAACTCATGGCGACTGAATAGAATGCTATTAAATAATGAATGGGTCAAGAATAAGATCAAGAAAAAAGTAAAAAAGTTTATAGAAACAAATGAAAACTAACTCACAACAACCCAAAACTTAAGGGACACAGCATAGGCAGTCCTGCAGGGTAGTTCATAGTGCTACAGGCCTATCTAAAAAAGAGAGAAACATTTCAAATAAACAACCTACCACTACAGCTACAAGAACTGGAGGAACAACAACAAAGACAGCCTACAGCAAGTAGAAGGAAGGAAACAACAATCAGAGCGCAAGCGAATGATACAGAGGCTAAAGAAACAATTTGAAATAAGCTGACAGTGACCAGAGTGGAGAGGGGAAGAAATTTCAGGGCAACAGGGAAAAGGTTTACAGGAACAAGTACAAAAGACACATGGAGAAAAAGCTGGGGGGGGGGTTTAAAATGGGAGGGAGGTGGGGAGGGGTGGGGGATGTACTGGAATGGGAGTTAAAGACATAAAACTGTACTTGAGCAGCAATTAAAATAAATTTAAAAAATAAAGATCAATAACTCCAGGAGCTGGTTTTTTGAAAAGATAAACAAAATTGACAAGCCTTTAAGTAGGCTCAAGAAGAAAAAGAGAGAGAGGACCCAAATAAACTCAATCAGAAATGAAAGAGGAGAGATTACAACTGACACCACAGAAATACAAAGGATTGTAAGAAATTACTATGAAGAACTTTATGCCAAAATATTTGAAAACTTAGGTGAAATGGACAAATTTCTAGGAAAATATGATCTTCCAAAACTGAATGAAGAAGCCAAAAGCCTGAACAGACCAATGACCGCAGATGAAATTGAAGCAGTAATCAAAAAACTCCCAACACAGAAAAGCCCTGGGCCAGATGCTTTCACAGGACAATTTTACAAAATATTTAAGGAAGAGCTAACCCCTATCCTTCACATACTATTTCAATAAATCCAAGATGAAAAACTCCCAAACCCTGTTTATGAAGCCAGCATCATCCTTACCCTAAAACCAGGTAAGGACACAACCAAGAAAGAAAAATTCAGGCCAATATTGCTGATGAACATACATACTAAAATCCTCAACAAAATATTGGCAAACCACATTCAGCAATACATTAAAAAGATCATACACCATGACCAAGTGTGATTCATCCCAGGGATGCAAGGATGGTTCAATATTCATAAATCAGTGAGTGTAATACATCATATAAACAAAAGCAAAGACAAAAATCACATGATCATATAGATGTGGGAAAAGCATTTGATAAGGTAAAGAACCCATTTATGATCAAAACACACAGCAAAGTGGGAATCGAAGGGACATTTCTCAATATAATAAAGGCCATATATGAGAAACCTACAGCTGACATACTCAATTAGCAAAAACTTAAAGCTTTCCCACTAAAATAATGAACAAGACAAGGATGTCTACTTTCACTACTCCTATTCATCACAATATTGGAAGTCTTAGCCACAGGAATCAGACAACAAAAAGAAATGAAAAGCATCCAAATTGGAAAGGAGGAAGAAAAGCTGTCATTGTTTGCACATGACATAATAGTGTATATAGAAAATTCTATAGACTGCACCCAAAAACTACTCAACCTAATAAATGACTTTGGCAAAATAGTGGGATACAAATCAAATGCATTTTGTACACCAACAATGAAATATCAGAAACAGAAATCAGAGGAAAAAATCTGATTAGCTGTAGCCCGAAGAAAAATAAAATACCTAGAAATAGATCTAATCAAGGATGTAAACAACCTGTACTCAGAAAACTACACAACACTGAATAATAAAATTAAGGAAGAGAGAAATAAATGGAAGCATTTACCATGTTCATGTATTGGAAGAATTAACATCAACAAAATTTCCATACTACCCAAAGCAATTTGTAGATTCAATGCAATCCTTATTAAAATGCCAGTGACATATTTCACACATATAAAACAGCATTAGAGCATACACATAGATCAATGAAACAGAATAGAGAGCTCAGATGCAAATTCAATGCTCTATGGTCAATTAATATTTGACAAAGTGGGCAGAAGGATAAATTGGGTAAAAATAATGGTGTTGTGAGTTCTGGACAGCTACACGTAAAAAAGTAAAACTTAATCACCAATGTACAGTATACACAAAAATAAAGTCAAGGTGGATAAAAGATTTAAATATAAGTCATGACACCATAAAAATCCTAGAGGAAAACAGAGGCAGGAAAATCTCAGATATTCCACACAGCAATATTTTCACCAATATGTCCCCTAGAGCAAGGGACATAAAGGAAAGGATAAACAAATGTGACCTCATCAAAATAAACAGCTTCTGCACAGCTAAAAAAAATCAGCAAAACGAAAAATGAACCAACTTCATGGGAAAACATATTTGCCAATGATACCTCAGACAAGGGTTTTTCTCCAAAATATATAAAGAACTCACATGACTCCACATCAGGAAGACAAACAACCCAATTAAAAAATGGGAAAAAGACCTGAAGAGACACTTCTCCAGGGAGGACATACAGATGGCCCAGAGACATATAAAAAGTTACTTAGCATCACTAGCTGTCAGAGAAATGCAAATCAAAACTACCATGAGATACTACTTCACACCAGTCAGAATGGCCATAATAAACAAATCAACAAACAAGTGTTGGAGAGTATGTAAAGAAAAGGATAGTGCACTGTTAGTGGGAATGCAGACTGGTGCTGCCACTGTGGAAAACAGTCAGAATTTTCTCAGAAAATTAAAAATGAGACTGTCTTTTGACCCAGCAATTCCACTGCTGGATTATATCTTAAGAACCCTGAAACACCAATCTAAAAGAACCTACACACCCCAATGTTCATAGCAGCACAATTTACAATAGCCAAGTGCTGGGAGCAACCTAAGTGCCCATCAATAAATGAATGGATTAAAGAACTACGATACATTTACATGATGGAATACTACAAAGCTGAAATAAAGAAGGAGTTCCTCCATTTTGAGGCAGCATAGATGGACCTGGAGAGCATTATGTTAAGTGAAATAAACCAGTTGGTGAAGGACAAATACCATATGATTTCACCTTCAACTGGAACCTAATCAGCAAAACAACAAGCAAGCAAAATATAACTAGAGATATTGAAATTAAGAACAAACTGACAGTAACCAGAGGGGAGGTGGGAGGGGATAGTGAGGATAAAGAAGAGACAGGTTTTCAGGAACAACTATAAAGGACACATGGACAAAACCAAAGGTGTAGGAATCAGGGAGGTAGGTGGGGATGGCTTTGGTGGTGGGAGTGGTGGGAGAAAATGGAGACAACTGTACTTGAACAACAATAAAATATTTTTAAATATTAAATAAATATATAAATAAACAAATCTAAATTAAAAGATTCAAAAAATCTTCAAAAAGTTGGAAACTAAGCAAAATACTTTATTATGAAGGAAGAACTTTGAAGGAAACATCAATGAATATGTGGAACTGAATGAAAATAAAATGCAATGTATATCAAATAACCAGTGAAATACTGCTAAACTAGTGGTGAAGGGAAATTTTATCACACTAAATGTATATATTAGAAAAGAGTAATTGTCTTTGTAAGGAGAGACCAATAAATTCAAAACAAGAGGAATGAAGGAAATAAGAAGGAGCAGAAATGAATTCAATTGAAAACAACAAAACAATGGAAACTATTAGTAAAACAAATAGTTGATTTTTGAAAATATCAATAAATTTGGCACAAAAAATGCATTTAAACAAAAAGCAGCATTTATTCAGGATAATATATCTCATAATCTGGGAAAAGAAGGGAGATTCCTCAACTTGATAAGGGATGTCTATCAAAAAAAATAGTGCAAGACTGAATGCTCCCATCCCAAAGCAAGATGTTCTTTTCCTAGGATCACTAGCACTGCCCTTAGCAAGGGACTCTGACACATTTCTGCCAAGCTTCCAGTCCATTGTTCTGATACAAAAAGCACAAGACCATTCAAATAAGGGATATGTGTTTCCATCTTCTCCTCCAGACTCAGATAATAGATTCAAATAATGTTCTATTATAACCATGTATTAAATGCAAATTATTTCTTTAATGAATGGTTTATGTTTTGCAAAGATGCACAGCAGGAGTAATGCTTCTATAAACCATGTTTTTATTACAAAGGGAATGACTGTTTTTCATGTGGCATAAATCCAAGGGTTTGGAAAATGATTGTATATAACACAGCAGTGAACATAGGGGTGCTTATGTTCTTTTGAATTAGTGTTTTGGGTTCCTTCCGATATATTCCCAGAAGTGAGATAGCTGGGTCAAATGTCAAATGCACTTTAAATTTTTTGATGTATCTTCATACCACTCCCCCAAGTGGCTGTGCCAACCTGCTTTTCCACCAACGGTGCAAAAGGATTCTTCTTTCTCCACATCCTCGCCAGCACCTGTTCTTTGTTGATTTATTAATGATGGCCATTCTAACAGGTGTGAGATGATATCTCATTGTGGTTTCATTTTGCATTTTTCTGGGAATTAGTGATGTTGAGCATCTTTTCATATGTCTATTCACCATCTGTATGTCCTCTTTGGAGAAGTATCTATTCAGGTCTTTTACCCATTTTTTAATTGGATTGCTTGTTTGCTTGCTTGCTTTGTGATGATCTTTGTAAGTTATTTATAAATTTAGGTTGTTCACCCCTTATCAGATATTTTGGTGAAAATCTTCTCCCATTCTGTGGATTCTTTTATTTTGTTGATGATTTCCTTTGCTGTACAAAAACTTTTTAGTTTGATGTAGTTCCATTTATTTATTTATTATTTGTTTCCCTTTCATGGGGAGATATATCTGATAAAATATTGCCACAAAAAATGTCCATGTTTTCTTCTAATGTTTTTATGGTTTTGTGTCTAACATTTAAGCCTTTGGTGTATTTTCAATGTTCTTTTGTGTGGTGTAAGAAGGTGGTCTACTTTAATTTTTCTGCAGTATCTGTCCAATTTTCCACACCATTTATTTATTAACGATTGTTAGACCATCGTATGTGCTTGCTTTCTCTGTCAAATATTAACTGATGATAAAGGTGTGGGTTGACTTCTGGGCTCCCTATTCTTTTCTACTGATCTGTGTGTCTGGTTTTATGCCAGTACCATGCTGTTTTAATTACTATGGCCTGGTAGCATGGTGTGATATTAGGTAGTGTAATTCCTCCAACTTTGTTCTTTCTCGGGATTGTTGTTGTCATGCAGGGCCTTTTGTGGTGTCATATAAATTTTTGAAATGTTTGTTCTAGTCTGTGAAATATGTCTTTGGAATCTTGACAGGAATTTCATTGAATCTATAGATTGCTTTGGGTATGTGGGCATTTTAATGATGTTAATTCTTTCTATTCATGAACACAATATGTGCTTCCATATATTTGTATCTTCTATTTCTTTCTTCAGTGTCTTATAATTTTCTCAATACAGGTCTTTTATACCCTTGGTTAGGTTTATTCCTAGGTATTTTATTCTTTTTGTAGAAATTGTGAATGGCATTGTTTTCTTAATTTCCCTTTCTGCTAGTTCATTATTGGCATATAACAATGAAACTAATTTCTGGATATTAATTTTGTATCCTGCTACTGTGCTGAATTTATATATCAGTTCTAGTAGTTTCTTGGTGAAATATTAGGGGTTCTTTATGTACAGTATCATGTTATCTGCATACAATGACAGTTTTACTTCTTTCTTTCCAATTTGGATTGGAAAAAAGAAAATTCAAATCTTTTATTTCTTCTTCTTGACTGATTGCTATGGCTAGGACTTCCAATACTATGTTGAATCTGAAGTGAAGGTGGACATCCTTGTCTTCTTCCTGATCTTAAGAGGAATGCTTGTAGTTTTTGCCAATTGAGTATGGTGTTGTCAGTGGGTTTGTAATTTGTGCCCTTATTATGTTTAGGTATGTTCCCTCTGATCCAATTTTGCTGATAGTTTTTATTTTAGATGCGTGCTGGATTTATCAAATACTTCTTCTGCATCTATTGATATGATCATGTGGTCTTTATCCTTCATTTTGTTTATGTGGTGAATCATATTTATTGATTTGCAAATGTTGTACCAACCTTGAATTCTCATAAAAAATCCCACTTAATCATGGCATATAATCTTTTTTCTGCATTGCTGTATTAGGTTAGCTAGTATTTTTAGAGGGATTTAGCATCTATGTCCACCAGGGATACTGGCCTATAATTTTCTTTCTTTGTACTGTTTTTATCTGGTTTTGGAATTAGCATAATGCTAGCCTCATAAAATGGTTGAGGGAGACTTTTCTCTTCTTGAATCTTATGAAATAGTTTGAGGAGGATAGGTGTTAGCACTTCTTTGAGTGTTTGGTAAAATTCACCTGAGAGAGTTCTGGCAAAGATAGAGGCATAGGTAGAAACCCTTCACTTCCTTGCACAACCAAAAGGAGGATAATAACCAATCTAAAATCAATTAACAACCAGAAGCACCAGAAAATAAAACTTCATGGAACTCAAGAATGAAGGAATGAAGGAGAAAGGAAGAAGGAACTACTACCCTTTGCAACATCATGGATGGAACTGGAAAGCATTATGCTGAATGAAATAAGCCAGACGGTGAAAGACAAATATCATATGATCTCACCATTAACAGGAATCTAAACAAACCAAACAAGCAAGCAAAATATGACCAATGACACTCAAATATGGAACAGGCTGACAGGGTCCAGAGGGGAGAGGGGAGAGAATCATAGGGGAAAAGGGAATGGACTCACATGATCAAGTATAAAGGACACATGGACAATAACTAAGGGTGGGGGGCAGAAATGGGAGGGAGGAGGGGAGCATGGGGTGGGGGGGCAGGCAGGGTTGGGAATATAAGACAGAAACCTGTACTTGAACAAGAATTAAATTAAAAAACTATATTGAAAAAAAAGTCAACCAGAACAACCAGACTAATAAGAAAACAAGGTGAGGCCTTATGGGCAAGGCCAGCTGAGAAAAATTTCACAGGTGGGGCTGGCTGAGAAAAACTGAGGAAAGGCAGCAGACCTCGTGGGTGGGGCTGGATGAAGGCAAAACTGAGATTCAGAGTTGAATAAAGACTATGGCAATTGCTGCATTGGGAGAAACTCACAGTCCTGCATGAGAGTTGGTTGGAAAGTGGACTAGAGATGAGCAGGTGAACTGCACTGTTCCCTTTCTGGCCCCTCCCCCAAAGGCAGTGCCACAGCACAGCAAAAAGCGTTGCCCTGCCCCAGTGAATACCTAAGGCCCCACCCCCTTACAACTTAACAAGTTCACCATGACAAAGAAATATGGCCCAAATGAAAGAAAAGAGCAAAACTTCAGAAAGAGAGCTAAGTGATGAGGAGATAGCCAACTTATCTGATGGAGAATTTGAAGCCCTGGTAATCAAAATGCTCACAGAACTCATTGAGCTTGGTTACAAGATGAAAAAACAAATGAAGAATACCCAAAGTGAAATAAAACAAAATAGTCAGGGAACCAAAAGTGACAGGAAGAAATCCAGGACTCAAAGCAATGATTTGGAACAAAAAGGAAAAATAAACATACAACTGGAACAGAATGAACAAACAAAAACTCAAAAAACTGCAGAGGCTTATGAACCTCTGGGACGATCTGAAGTGTCCCAATATCTAAATTATAGGGATGCTAGAAAGAGAACAACAGCAGGAAATTGAAAACTTATTTGAACAAATAATGAGGAAAAACTTCCCCAATCTGGCAAAAGAAATAGACTTCCAGGAAGTCCAGTAAGCCCAGAGAGTCCCAGAGAAGTTGGACCCAAAGAAGAACACATTAAGGCACATCATCAAGTTACCCAAGATGAAAAATAAGAAGAGAATCTTAAAAGCAGCAAGATAAAAGGAGACAGTTAATACAAAGGAGATCCCATAAGGCTATCAGCTGATTTCTCAAAAGAGACCTTAAGTCAAGTCAAGAAGGGGCTGGAAAGAAATATTCAAGTCATGAAAGGCAAGGATCTACATCCAAGATTACTCTATTCAGCAAAACTATCATTTAGAATGAAAGGGCAGATAAAGTGCTTCCTAGGGTAAGTTCAAGTTCAAGGAGTTCATCATCATCAAGCCATTATCATATGAAATGTTAGAGGACTTATTTAAGAAAAAGAAGATAAAAATATGAACATTAAAGTGACAACAAACTCACAAATATCAACAAATAAATCTAAAAGAAAAGAAAACCAATGAACACAAAAACTAAGCAAACAACTAGAACAGGAACAAAATCAGAGAAATGGACATCACATAGAAAGATTTCATTGGGTGGGTGGGAGGGAGGAATGGGTGGAAAAGGTACAAGGAAGAAGAACCAAATTAGTAGGCATAAAATATATGGGGAGAGATAAAAATGGTGCAGGAAGCAGAGAACTCAAAGAACTTATATGTATGATCCATGGACATGAACTAAGGGGTGGGAATGCTGAATGGTTGTGGGGGTAGGAAGGAGGAGGGATAAAAGGGGAAATTGGGAAAACTGTAATAGCATAATCAATAAAGAATACTTTAAAATAAAATAAAATGAATACGGCTGAACAGCAGGGTATCAGGATCTATCTTGACTCATTAAAAAAAATTCACCTGTGAAGCCATCTGGTCCAGAGCTTTTGTTTGTTGAGAATTGTTTGATTGCTGCTTCATTTCACTGGGTGTAATCTCTATTTTCAGATTCTCTGATTCTTCCTGATTTAGTTTTGGAAGATTCTATGTTTCTAGGAATTTATCTATTTGGTCCAGGTTGTCCCATTCATTGGTATATAGTTGTTCATATTTTCTTATGACCCTTTGCATTTCTTTGGTGTCAGTTGTTATTTAGCCTTATTTCATTTCTGATTTTATTAATTGGGTCCCCTCTCTCTCTTTTTTTGTGACTCTAGCTAACAGTTTGTTAATCTTGTTTATCTTTTCCAAAGACCTGTTCATGGATTCATTCATTTCCTGTATCACTTTCTTAAACTCCATTTTATTTATTTCTGCTCTGATATTTATTATTTCCTTCCTTATACTCAGTATGGGTATTTATTGTTCTTTTTCAAGTTTCTTTAAGTGTGAATTTAGATTGTTTATTTGAGGTTTTTTTATATCAGTCAGTAATGCTATGAATTTTCCTCTTAGGGTTGTTTTCCCAGTGTTCCACAGATTAGGGATTGTTTTGTCCTCATTTTTATCTGTTTAAAGGTATCTTTTGATTTCTTTCTTAATCTTGCTATTGACCCATTCATTATTTAATAACATATTCTTTAGCTTCCACGTCTTTGTCTGCTTTTCAATGTTCTTTTTGTGGTTGACTTCTAGTTTCATGGCAGTGTGGTCAGAGAAGATGCCTGATATGATTTTAATCTTCTTAAATTTATTGAGATTTGATTCGTACCCTAACATGTGGTCTATCCTAGAAGTCATTCCATGTACACTTGAAAAGTATGTATATTCTGCTGATTTGGGGTAAGATGCTCTGATGATATCAATTAAATCCATTTGATCCAATGTTTCTCTTATGGCCACTATCTCCTTCTTGATTTTCTGCCTGAAAGTTCTATCCATTGATGTCAATAAGGGTGTTAAAATCTCTATAACTGTGTTGTTTTGATCTCTCCTTTATGTCCATCAAGATTTGCTTCACATATTTAGTGTTCCTATGTTGGGTGTGTAAATGTTTACTAGGGTTATTTTCTCTTTTTGCATTGTACCCTATATCATTATGTAGTGCCCTTCTTTGTCTCTTATTGTAGCCTTGGTTTTAAAGTCTATTTTGTCAGATATAAGTTTTGCAACCCCAGCATTTTTTCCATTCTATTGAAATGGAAAGATGTATTTTTCATTTTTTCATTAAATGAAATGTATTTTCCCACCCCTTTATCTTTAGTCTCACAAAATCTTCCATCTGTAATGTTTCACTTGGAGGTAGCATGTATATGGGTCTTGTTTTCTTATCCATTCAGCTACCTTTTGTCTTTTGCTTTGGAGCATTTAAGCCATTTACATTTAAGATGATTATTGATAGATATATATTTAGTGACATTTTATTGTTATACTGTTTTCATCTATATATTTTTTGCCTCTCCCTTCTTCTTTTTCTTAAACCAAGCCCTTTAACATTTGTTGCAGTGCTGGTTTGGTGTTAACAAACTACTTTAGCTTTTTCTTATCTGGAAGCTCCTTATTTTTCCTTCAATTTTAAATGATATTCTTCTGGGTAAACTGTCCAGGTAATATCCTGGGTAAAGGTCTTTGATTTCCATTACCCTGAATATTTCATGCCACTGCCTTCTAGCCTGAAATATTCCTGTTGAGAAATCGCATGACAGTCTAATTGGTGCTCTCTTTTATATAACTACCTGCTTTTATGTTGTGGCTTTTAGGATGCTCTCTTTGTCTTTAAGCCTTGTCATTTTAATTATGATGTGTCTTGGTGTAGGCTTCTTTGTGTCCAACTTGTTTGGGACCCTCTGAGTTTTCTGGACTCATGTGTTTTTTCCTTCAGTGATTTGGGAAGTTTTTGATCATTATTTCTTCAAATAGGTTTTCAATCGTTTGCTTGTTCTCTTCTCCTTCTGGTTTTCTAATATGTGGATGTCGTTATGCTTAATGTTGTTCAAAAAGTTTCCTAAGCTTCCTCATTTTATTTATTTATTTTTCTTTTTGCTACCCTGCCTGGGTGGGGGGTTTTTCCATCTTGTCTTCCAAATTATTGATTTGATGTTCTGCTTCTACTAGCCCTTTTCTTTATTCCTTTCTGGGTATTATTTATATCAGATATTGCAATCTTTATTTCTGACTTGTTCTTTTTTATGGTTTCTATGTCTTTTTTTTCATAGAGTATCCTTATAATCATTACTCTAAACTTTCTGTCTGATAAATTGCATGCTTGCATTTCATCTGGTTCTTCTTTTAGAGAATTCTCTTTTTCTTTCATTTGGGATCTGTTTATTTGTCTTCCCATTTTGGCTGGTTCTTTGTATTTGTTTTTGTGTATTAGGTAGATCTGCAAAGACTGGGGTAGGCATTTGTCCAATGCTCCTGTGACTTGCCCTGGTCAACCTGTTTGGAACTATCAGTGGTCCACAGCATGTAGTTCCCTAAGTTGGGCCTGTGTGCATACAGAAGAACTAGGATGCACAACAAGGCTGGCTTTTATCCACACCAGGCCCTGGGGAGGGTCAGCTGAAATCTAATAGAGCTTCCAGAAATCTGTCTTAGTTGGTAAACTAATCATTGATATAGCTTCAGGATATAATCAGCAGCCTGGCTTAAGCTCTACAGGGTGGGGGCAGAGTAATTCCTGTGGATAGAGCTCTTGCTTCCCCTTGGGCTGATGCCACTCAGAGAAGAGTGCTCTGCCTGAGAAACAGGTCTCCTGCGGTGTGAGGAATGAGTCAGCGTAGGGATCCTGGTGGCTGTTCTTTCAGGTCTTTCTCCAGAGACACCAATCCTAGACTCTTTTCAAGCACCTCTAGTCCACTCTGCCCTCCCTCTGACAGAGCCCAGGGTAAGTGGCTGCAAAATCTCTCACAAAAAGAGATTTTGTGTGTTGGCCTTTTAAAAGGCTCTCTGATTCTCCAGCCATCTCTCACTAGGGCTAACAGAAACCCTGCTGCTTTTCACAGCTGGGTATTATCTGGTCACTTGCTGGCTCTGGTTCTGTAGACTGAGGAGCCCAGCTTGGGGTTTAGACCCCACATTTCTCAGGGGGAACCACCTGGCCATTGAAATATCCCTCCGAAACTTCAGCTGCTGTCTGTGGAAGCCCAGCCAGCCCTCCTGTATCTCCTCTGCGCTTCCTGCTAGTCCTGTTGCAGTGATGTTGTTTCTTTCATCTGTCTGTATTTATAAGGCTTCTCTCCAGCTAGTGTTCAGTTGATTATTCAGGATGATTTGTGTACAATTTTGTTGCAATTTCAGATCAGTCCTGGGAGAAAGTTAGTGTAGTTTCTAATTACTCCTTCACCATCTTGGTTCTTATGAGCTTTTTAATTTTTTAAAGAAATTGCTAAAAAAAAAAAGGGAAATTGCTGTTAATCTGAACAGAATGAAGCTGAGATGAAAAATAGCCTATGAGGGTTAGAAACTTGTGTCTTTGTTTATAATATCCAAGTCGGTCAAAATAATGCATGTTCCATAATCTTCTATTTTAGATACAATATTTAAGTCATAAAGTTCTACCCAGCCTCTATTTCCTGAATAAGCATCTGCTAATAGAACTCTATGAATGATCAGAGACTAGCAATTTTTATCAGTTAATTGTTAGCAAAGATTCTTGGATAATAAAGTTTTGGTAATATAGGAGTGGAGTGTAGACAAACTTATGAATGGTGTTTCCTGAGAGAAGAGCTTATCAGAGGTGAGGACTAGAATTTGCGAAAGAAAATAAACCTATACTGTTTGTAAAATAGGGCCAGTTCACATAGCTATGTCCACAAAAACTTATCACCGTCCTGTTCAGAACTCAAAATGCAAGGAAGTCTCCTACCTAGGTTTTTATAAAGTCCATATTTAAAAATATGAGCTTCATCAATAGCACGGATAGAATTAGAGAGTATTATGCTAAGTGAAATAAGCCAGGCGGTGAAAAAAATAATACCTTATGATCTCACCTATAAGTGGAACCTAGTCATCAAAATAAACAAGCGAGCAAAACAGAACCAGAGACAAGAAAACAAAGAACAATCTGACAGTGATTAGAAGGGTGAGGGAAAGGAGACAATGAGGGAAATAAAGGAAAGGGTCAATCAAGAAACATGTATAAAGGACCCATGGACAAAGACAATAGGCAAGAGATTAAATGTGAGAGGGAGGGTGGGCAGAGCAGGTGAGAGCAATCAGGAAAAATGGGGACAACTATAATCAAACAACAATAAAAGAAATTTTAAGAAAAAGAAAACAGCCCTGGCTTGTGTGGCTCAGTGGATTGAATGGCAGCCTGTGAACCAAAGGGTCACTGGTTTGATTCCCAGTCTGGGCACATGCCTGGGTTATATAGACCAGGTCCCTAGTAAGGGACTCATGAGAAGCAACCACAGATTGATGTTTCTCTCCTTTTTTCCCTCTCCCCTCTCTCAAGAAAGAAAGAAAGAAAGAAAGAAAGAAAGAAAGAAAGAAAGAAAGAAAGAAAGAAAGAATAGGAATGGCACTACTGATTAAAAGTAAAAAGCAAAAATAAAGAAATAGATATACAGGTTATGAAAGAAGGATGCCATCTCTTGAGGCATGATATAGCCATTCATCACTAAGCATTGTGTCACAGGACACCAACTGGCAAAAGAAATTGCCTCAATCCAGAACCTGCCACTCCTTCTGTGTAGAAAGACCTTTGTTTGGGCTTCAAATTCGGGTAACAGATGTTTTCTTCTACCCCAATTAAATTAAAAATTTTGTACAAATACCAGGTTCATTTGTTGTAAAGAAAATGAGTCAGATGGCCAGTTTCAACATATAGACACCTCTTCATGGGTCTTGCTTTGGGTTCTGGCCATTTTGCGGGGGGGACAGCAGGCCCTTTGATTGTGGACATGAGCTACTCCTCTTTTTCTGTCACCAGCTGAGCCATGTCATCTAGCCATGGCCTCACAATGATCTCTCATGATGGCTTGAGGTCCTTAACCTGCATTTACTGCTGATCAATCCAGTTTTTCAAGAGAAATTTTGAGTTTCTGAATTCAGAATTTTAGAATTTTATAAAATACATGTTGAAAAATAATGCATTTAAAGAACTGACAGGCCCTGGCTGGTGTAGCTCAGTGGATTGAGTGTGGGCCTGTGAAGCAAAGGGTTGCCGGTTCAATTCCCAGTCAGGGCACATGCCTGGGTTGCAGGCCAGGTCCCCAGTAGGGGACACATGAGAGGCAACCACACATTGATATTTCTCTCCCACTCTTTCTCCTTCCCTTCCCCTCTCTCTAAACATAAATAAATAAAATATTTTAAAAAAAATAAAAATAAAGAACTGACAGTAATTAAGGAAAAGCTTTCCGATATCATTTTCTGTATGAGATTTTATATACATAATCACATATATAATTAATATTTTATATAAATACACTTGTATTTATATTCATGTATTTGAAGTATGTATGTATGTGCACACATGTCTAATAAGAACAGGTTGAGCTAGTGACTCTAAGATGTTGCAACCCTTGTTTGAAAAGTCCATGCTCTCTCTAACCACAAGTGTGGCAGCCCCCGGCACAGACAACACATTTTCCTGAGCTGCCTTCACATAGCACCATACCAAGCAAGGGCTGTGTATGAATATTTGTTCATAATCATGAGTTTGAAGAATGTATTTCTCCTCCCTCAGGTGGAACCCCAGTTCTCAGTGGTCATGACTATGTGAGGAGGTAGAACCTGCTCAAAGCTGCAGGGACTCTTAACAGCAGAGCAACTGATAACCCAGACCATCCCCCGAAACCTGGCACCAGAGCCAGCTGAAGGGTATTGAAGAGTAAGCAGCCCTGGTTTCTCTTTGCTGAGGTGTAAAAGTTAGAACGCAGACAACTTATACACTTTAGCCAGAGGTGGTGCTTCTATATTTCCATCAGCATTCCCTCAGGAGACAGGAGCTGAATTACACCCTTTCTCCTTCCCCCTCATCCTAGGAACAACCTACGTGAGGTCTATCCCCCTCCCCCAAGTTCTCTGGTCTTAGCGACACCACCAAATGGTGCCTTTTTGAATGAAGAGCTCACTCCACTCAACCACCAACCTGTCCCCAATCCTACATATTGATTAAAGTGCAGTCTTTGCCCATAAAACAAGGAATTTGATTTTTTAAAACTGCAGTGAAATACAAAGGCTGCTTTTCTTTCTCAACAAGATTTCTTCATTGTTGGCATTTGTTCAGAGATATTTTCAGCTAGAAAATTCATGAAGCCAAATGAGAGATAGGGAAATTCCTCTAAGGGTTCCTGAATTGAATGTAAATTCTACTCTGGTGTGGAAAATGAAATTTCTCTCAGTCATTTCTTTGTCCACATTTCAGAGCTGGCCTTGTCATTATAGCTGATTGGTTCAGCCTCCTGAACATGTTCCAGGAAGCAGCTTTTTTATTTTACTCATTTTACAGATAATATATTTACATTAATCAAATAAGTAAAATGTGTGAACTTTCCTTCTCACTTCCCACCCCATCAACCCTTTCAAATGTCAGCCCTAATTTTTCATTCCCAATCTTGACCTGATATAATGGGACATTCTCAAGGCCTGGAATTTGGTCTTTCAGAGCTGGTTCTGCTTCAAATTCTCAGTGACCTTTCATTACTTTCTTCTCTACTGCTTGTCTGAGCTACCCATGACTAAAGGGAACCTATGGCTCTGTGAAAGGGAGGGGAGAGAGAGAGAGAGAGAGGGAGAGAGGGAGAGAGAGAGAAAGGAGGGAGGGAGGCATAGAGAGATGAGGTAGGACTGGGGGAAAGAGAGAGAGAGAACCAGGGTATGAGCAGAACAAAGTCCATTTGGGAGGCTCTTAGCCATTCAGGATGGCTGGTTCATGGCTGAAGTGTTCTTTTACCTCTTTATATTATTTTGTGTCTCTGTGTTTGTGAGACTTTCTGGAGTGCCAGTTATAATTTTCATTCTTTAACATACATTCAAACATGAGCCACATGGAAAAATATGCATTGCTGCTGTCACCTTATGGGTGACAGAGGCACTCAGGAGTTAAGTAGAAGGTATGGACCCCAAATCTGTCTTTACTTTATTTTATTATTTACTGGATAACAAGTGCTTTTCCAACTAATGTGCTTTGTGTTTCCAGCGCCAACACAAGAATAGTGAAGGGCCCTTTGGGGTGGGCACAGCCTTCTGTCCACCTGGACCTTGCCCACTCCCCATATCTAAAATGAGCCCAGGCTAACTGTATGGGGCACAGGTTGAGGGGCTGATGGGAAATTACAGTCATGTAGTTCATCAGCCATGCACAACTGTCCTGGGCTCAGGACAGTTGTCTCTTGCATAGGTCCTCATTTTGTTACAACAAAGGGCTGGATGTAGAATAGGTAGAAGGATCACACTGTGATGACTCCCTTTCCAGGCAGGAGAAATCAGAATTGCAAGTTGGAATTTTTGCTAGTCGGTTCAGGACAATTACTAGTCAGGAGGGAAAGGTTGTCATGGCTACTGAAAGCCCAGATGTCTATGTGGTTCCATCTGCCAAAAGTGACTAGTTTCCTCAGATGCTACAGTGTTGCTTCAAGGCACTATTCTCTTTTGAGAGAAAAAGAGCTTTTTAGAATGAACTCTGTGTCTCCTTCCTCCCTCATTCAACATAGGCTGAGGCTTGTAGGAGGCTGGAGGTCATGTTTGCATCCTAGAAATTTTGCATGGATTTTTACTTTGCATTTGGAGATGCCTGGACAATAACATCACCAGTTCCAGGGCTCACAAGTCAGTGACTCAGAGGACTCAAATTCTTTTGGTTAAGTAGGAGCCTGGAACAATTTTTAAAATCAACTCTGTGAAGGGATATTCAATTTATATACAACATCCTGCATATATTAAAGTGCATAGTGCATGTGAGCCAGACAGAACACTCCCATTGCTCCCAGAAATTTTTCCTGATGCTTTGTTGTCTATCACCCTCTCTACGATCACCCAGGCAACTGCTAATCTGCTTTTTGTACTAAAAATCACTTTTTTTCTCCCTAGGATTTTATTTAAAGAAATGATGTATAGTATGCAGCCTTTTGTTAACTGGTTACTTTCATTCAGCATAATGACTTTGAGATTCACCCATAGTTAGGCATCTAACAGTAAGTAGTTTGTCCTTTGTGTGTTGAGCATTCTGCATTATGCAGAAATGTCTCATTTTGTTTGTCCATCCACCTCTTGTCAGACATTGTGAGGTCCCCAGTTTTAAGATATTATGAATAAAACTGCTATGAACATTTGTGTATACACTGTTGTGTGGACATTTCCCATGGATACATAGATACCTTACTAATAAAGTGGTTAGGTTAAATAGTCACTATATAGTTAAATTCTTAAGAAATTCCCATTTTCCAGAGAGGTTGCACCATTCAGCTGCCTGCTATCTTTGCCAGTACTTGACGTGGACAGCCTCTTCCCTTCATTCACCCAGTAGGCGTGCAGCAGTATCTCATCCTGACTTTGATGTTGAGTATCTATCTCTTCATGTGTTTGTTGGTTTTTGAGAAATGTTTTTCTGAATATTTTTAAAAAATAGGTGTCTTTTAATTGTCCCCAACATTTTAGGTAATTATTTTTTTTATTTTATATAAAGTCTGTAGTCACCTGCAAGAGTTTCAGTTGGTTAGGAGTTCAATTCACAAAACAAAGCAGAATTCCTGGTCAATTTTGTAAACAAGTCCCACTCCCTGGGTGATGTGGGGGTGATTTAATCAATGGCTATATTCAAGAGATATATCCTTTCATTATAGAAAAACAAAATGATTTGTTTTAAACAGCATGTATTCCTTCTGGTCAATTACACCACCAAGGTCATCTTTTGTTTTCCAGTAAAATATTGGAACACAGCTGTCTCCAGGTTCTTTCATTATATTTTTGAATTTTCTTTATATACTAATTCGTTAATGAGTAATAATTTTAAAAACAATTTATTATTTGAATTCAATCACTGACATAAAAATAATGTGTATTTAGAGACAACCAAATTGATAAAAATATATTTCTTCTCATGGGATCTGTTTTAATATACACATAAACATTATTTTAATGGGGAAATTATTTAATTTGTTTACAGATCATTTTAATTACTTAGGCAGTGTTGCTCACAGAGGCTAACATTATTTCAACATCCTGAAGACAACAATAATTTGTGTAACAAACCTTTTCTTTATCTATATTGCCAACTCAAACTATATTGTAAGTGAAGTCTGAATGATCTTCAAGTTCTGAATTAAAAAAGTCCAAATTCAGAAGCTTAGCAGACTTCAGCACCAAACACAAGTTCTTCACCTACAAGCTGTGTTTCAGGTTTGGAGTATTGTACAGCAAGTTGGCACATATTTACATCTTATTTCAAGTGTTCCTCTTTCTATAATCTATCTACTTTTAAGGGAAAGTGCCTAACAAATTTTAGAAAGTAGACTTTGTCTATTTATAAAGCTTTCCTGTTTCAAAAACATGATTTTGTTCACTGAATGTTAATCAATCTTCTCTGATTCCAATGCCAGCCCAGGTGTTAAATAGAAGGAAAATTTGGGAACACATACTTAACTCAGATTTGTACTCTTATTGTTATGTCAAGTCCTGACACAGACCAGCTCACCAAAAAGAGAAAGATTCCAAATTTTTGGGCTGCTGATTTAGCCTGAGTAAGAAAGTGAGGGTTCTTCTTTTTAAAAATATATTTTATTGATTATTCTATTACAATTGTCCCATTTCCCCCTTTTATCCCCATCTGCCTTGCACACCACCTCCCACCCACATTCCCCCCACTTTATTTCATGTCCATGGGTCGTACATATAAGTTCTTTGGCTTCTCCGTTTCCTATACTATTCTTAACTTAGCCCTGTCTATTTTCTACCTACCATTATGCTACTTATGCCCTGTACCTTTTCCACCTTTCTACCCCTCCCCTTCCCCTGCTGGTAACTCTTCATGTGATCTCCATTTCTGTGATTCTGTTCCTGTTCCAGTTGTTTGCTTAGTTTTTTTTTGTTTTTTTGTTTTTTTAGGTTCAGTGTTGATAGTTGTGAGTTTGCTGTCATTTTGCTGTCCATATCTTTATCTTCTTTTCTTAAATAAGTTCCTTTAACATTTCATGTAATAATGGCTTGGTGACAATGAACTCCTTTAACTTGACCTTATCTGGGAAGCACTTTTTCTGCCCTTCCATTTTAAATGAGAGCTTTACTGGGTCGAGTAATCTTGGATGTTGGTCCTAGCTTTTCATGACTTGAATACTTCTTTCCAGCCACTTCTTGCCTGTAAGATTTCAACACCATCTCCTTTTATCTTGCTGCTTTTAAGATTCTCTCCTCATCTTTAATCTTGAGTGGTGCAATTATGATGCTCCTTGCTGTGTGGTTCCTTGGATCCAACTTTTTTGAGACTCTGTGGGCTTCCTGAGAGTCCTCCAAAATTGATATGTTGGAGTTTTAACTCCAGCACCTCAGAATGTGACTATAGGTGGAGATGAAGTCTTTATAGAGGTGATTAAGGTAAAATGAGGCCTCTAGGGTGTGCTGAATCTAACATAACTGGAGATTAGGACACAGACACAGATTAGAGATGACCTTATAATGACACAAGAAGATGACCATCTACAGGCCAAGAGAGAGAGGCCTCAGAGGAGACCAACCCAGCCAACACATTGACCTAGGACTTACAGCCTCCAGGACTATGAGACAATTAACTCCTATTGTCTACACTGCCTGTGTGTGGTGTTTGCTATGGCAGCCTAAGTTGACAGATACACCTTCCCAAGCATGAACTTCAGCCATGGATCCTTGCCCCAAGCTTTGCCTCCAGGTCTGACCCAGCGCCAGTCCCCTGCCATGGCCACTGTTCTGCATCTCAATCTTGGAGCCTGTGTCCCTTGCTGAAAAGGCTTCTCTTGGGGGTCACAATTGGCTCTTTTCTCAAATGCCTCGTAACAACTTGTTTCCAGGATCACCCCAATTTGTCTATCCTCTCTGTTCAGCAATGAAAGAAATTATGATCTTTCCTTCAAGAGCATCCTATCTGAAACTTAGTAAGTGTTGCCATGTTTGAAATGGTCTCCTCAGAGGTCATACTCATGTCAAGAAGGCTGCCACTTTTCCAAGCATCTTCTGAAATTTCTTAGCAGAATGGCAGTCACCCTTCTTTGAATCACCCTAGACACAGGCAATCTGGCCTTGACATGGTCTGATTTTTAGAAGCAATGTCACTGTTCTGTGGAGTGAATTGTTGTTGGAAGAGACCCTGGAGTTGGGGTGGGGGAAATGTTGTTAGAATCAGAAGTTCCTCTAACAGTACACTAGGAACCCTCTCACCAAGGCCCTGCTAAACTCAGAGTTTCTTACTCCCATATAATGAGGGACACCATGTAGACACCAGTACATTTTTGTCAATGAAGAGGGTATAGTGGTGGTGATAAAGTGGTGACCCCTATGTCCAATCACTGCACATACAATATTTCTTGTTTTTACTCCTGTCTTACAGTTGAGAAAATGGGGATCAGAAAGTTTGAACAACCAACCTGTCAAAGACAGTTACAAGTTCAATCTCATCCTCAGTTGCCGATCTACCAGGCACTACATTAAGTGATATAATTACCTCATCTTATTTCATCCTCCCAGTGACCTACTGAACATAGTTACTTTTACTTTGTTGTTGTTGTTGTGGCTCTACAGAAAATGGCACAGATCATTGAAGAGGTTAAGCCACACAACTAATAGGCTGCAGACCAGTGTAGATGTAAGCCCTTCCAGCTGCAACTGTGGTCTGCCAAACCTTCTTTCCTAATGCCCTCCAAGTCATGCAGCTGCCTGCAGTCTGGTCCTGCCTTGGAGCACAGTCCTCCCACTCTGCCTTTCCCAGTCAGGTCCCTCCTCTTTCCTAAGGAGCTGGGCAGTTACAATCTGGGAAAGCACTCCTGCAAGAGAGTTGACTTTCTAGTCCCCAGGGTGACAGAACCACTCCAAAGTAGCCTTCTGAAGACATTTGTGGAGCTTTGAGAAGCTAGAGCATTCAGCTTATACATGTTTTTTTAATGTTTCCCAAGAAATATAACTAAATCCATCAAATATTTGAATGCCTCAGTGTTTGCCTTTATTGCAAAAGATGTACTCACATGTTTTGGCATTTGGAGAACAAATGAAACTTATACTAAACCCAGTATCATAGGACTTTAATATGAAAAGCTGCACCAAAGAACATCCCTTGGTTTGCAAATTATCTTGGGAAGCAGAGGTGTTGCCTTCTATTTAAGTTCCAAATACTTCTTACTGTGAGATTCTTTATTTCTGCATTCTCATCTATGTGTATGACCTGCATGTACCTGGAGGAGCTGTAGTGTCTGTATTCTTATAGAACAATGTATGTGAATGGAGAGAAAAACTACAGAATGGCCCTCACATGTAAGATGTCTGGAGATGTCCCCCCATGTCATCAAGTAGGTGTTAAACAACTGATGAAATGAAAGTTTTGTTAATGTGCTCATCCTCCTCTCAAGACCTTGACCCACTAGCCTTCCCAGCATTGGCCCAAATCTGCAGATGGTGAGCTGAGCATACTGCTGAGTCACCACATATATATCCAAAGACAGAGCTGCTTGGCAGGTGTGGTAGCCCTGGGGGTGGATTGTGGATGTGTCTTCCAGAAACTCACAAGGATAAACTTGTGTGAACAAGGGGACAGGAAGATGAGGCACTTAAATAATGTAGTTCAGTACAAGGTGAACTGTGCCGTGATGTTTCATATTCATAAGGAGAGGATATCGATACTATCTATTATTAAGAAAGTCCATCATAAATGAGTGCCCTATGGCTCAAGTATAAATCTTCTTGAGGAAGCTCTTATAAAGCTAGTTTGGCTGCTCAGAAGAACCTCTTAGATTGTGCACTATTTTGGGCACCCAGATAAGTGGGGAGTGCCATCATCCTGTGTCTTGGCAGAATGTTTCAGGAATTTCCCTGGGACACACCCAAAAGATACTCAAGAAGGCGGTCTGCTGGTATAAGATTAAGAGAACCACAGCTTACACAGGCCTTATTTGGAACATGGCTGGCAGCACTTTTGTATAGGTGTGGCCTTCATCTGCCCTCACAGGTGATGGCAAAGCATATCCCAGATGGGAAAGAACTATGGCGCATAACCCATGTTAGTTTGGGACAGGCTAAACTGGACAAATGATCTCTAATGCCCAAACAGAACATGAGAGCTCAGTCGTTGCATCCAGTCCCAAAGCCACAGGGCAGAAGATACTTCCTAACAGGAATGAGTCATTAGAGATCTGAGACACTTCCCAGCTCAGAAACAGTAAAACGCCAGGGAGTCATTGTCTGCAAACTAGCTCACAATTCACAGCCCCGAAGGATAGGGAACTGCCAAATAATCTGCAGCAATCCCAATGCTTATGTTATTGGCCAAGAAAACTCAGAGGTCCTACAGGAACCTGGCACCACACTGCGATTTGGTTCAAATTATTCAACTTGTCAAAGCTTCCAGTTTTCTTATGTATGAAAAGGAAATTTACCCAAGATGGCACTGTCATTGTGAAGGTTACATGAGAGAGCAAATGCAAGGCCCTCCCTTGTCTAAAGCACTTAGATGTGGGCCAGTTTGAAAGTCATGGAAAAGAGGATGGTATGGACAGATCCAGAAACTCACTGAATCTAAGAGCTTGATGATTTTTTCCCATGCCCAATGGCCCCTGTGACCACTGGAGAGAAGATCATGTGCCCCTGTCATGCCAAAAGTTAGCTCTCCAACCCAAACACAGGCAAGCAACCTCCACTCTCCCTTGAACATAAGAGCTGGCTTTGCCATCACAAGCCATTCTAGGTTCATTTTAGGAAACTTCAGCTGTGAAAGAATGGAGGGATAGAGAGGAGAGTTCCCATTTGTGATTTCCCTGGGACTCTGCAGGACACCAAGCAGGGCCCAATGCCCAGGCCACTCAGACAGCTTCTGAGAGCCTGAGTAAGGGTATAGAAGCTTCCCAGTAAATAGAAGTTTTTTTTAATAAATCTCTTCTCTGGACTCCTTCATGGGGTTTTAACACAGCTGCATAAATAATAAAAAATTGGACTTCCGTCAAGATGGAGGCATAGGTGGAAACACTGTGCCTTCTCCCACAACCAAGTTTGAATACAACAAAGGTTTGGAGAACAAAGACACAGCCAAAGACCAGAAAATTGAATTATACAGAAATCCAACAACGATGAACTGTTCAACGGGGACGATAAGAGGGGCGGAGCCAGCAGCAGAGCACGGTCGGGCAGGACAAATCCCCCGACCTAGGCGCACAAGTGGCCCGGACCCAGTCAGGGTGTGGGGCAGACTGACCGCAGTCACACATTCGCACACAGTGAAACGGACCACGCAGGCCCCAGGGGGCGAGGGCTGACGGCGGTGGCACACTCACATGCAGTGGGACGAAACGTGTGGGCCCGGTGATGGTGGCAGCTGTGGCACCTGTGGCTGCGGCGTGGGAGGCAGCAGATGGGACACCATTGTTCCTCTTTGACCCTGCTCCCACATACAACATCACAACCCAGCCACTGAGTTGCCCTGCTTGGGTGAACACCTAGGGATCCGATCCTGCTAACAGCCCAAAAGATGGTGCAAGAAGAACCCAAAGTCCCAGAGCTGATAACTCTCAGTGACCGAGAAATTGCCAGCCTCTCAGAAGCACAATTCAAGACACTGTTTATCAGGACACTAACAGAACTGGTTGATTATAGTCACAAATTAGAAGAACATATGAAGGCTAAACTAACTGAAATGAAGGGAGATGTCCAGGAAACCAATAGCGATGGAAAGGAAACTGGGACTCAAATCAATGGAATGGACCAGAAGGAAGAACGAAAAATCCAACCAGAAAGGAATGAAGAAATGAGAATTCAAAAAAATGAGGAGAGGCTTAGGAACCTCCAGGACATCTTTAAACGTTCCAACATCCAAATTATAGGGGTACCAGAAGGGGGAAAGAAACAGCCATAAGTGGAACACTTATTTGAACAAATAATAAAGGAGAACTTCCCCAGTCTGGCAAAGGAAATAGACTTCCAGGAAATCCAGGAAGCTCAGAGAGTGCCAAAGAAGTTGGACCCAAGAAGGAACACATCAAGGCACATCATAATTACATTAGCCAAGACCAAAATGAAGGAGAGAATCCTAGAAGCAGCAAGGGATAAGGGGACAGTCACCTACAAAGGAGTACCCATCAGACTGTCAGCGGATTTCTCAAAAGAGACCTTACAGGCAAGAAGGGGCTGGAAAGAAGTATTCCAAGTCATGAAATCCAAAGACCTACAGCCAAGATTGCTTTATCCAGCAAAACTTTCATTTAGAATGGAAGGACAGATAAAGTGCTTCTCAGATAAGGTCAAGTTCAAGGAGTTCATCATCACCAAGCCCTTATTATATGAAATGCTAAAGGGACTTATATAAGAAAAAGAAGATGAAAAATATGAACAGTGAAAGGACAGCAAACACACAGTTATTAACAACCACACCTAAAACAAAAGCAAACCAAGAGGACAGCTAGATCAGGAGTGGAACCATAGAAATGAAGAACACATGGAGGGTTAGAAACAGGGGAGTGGGAGGAGGAGAAGGGGGGAGAAGGCACAGGAAATAGCATAGATGGTAGGTAGAAAATAGATAGGGGGTAGGGCGAGAATAGTGGGGGAAATATAGAATCTAAAGAACTTGAGACATGTGGTTATAAACTAAGGGGGGGAGAATGGTGGGGAAGGGAGTGTGTGGGTGGAGGGGAATGAAGGGGGGCAATAGAACAACTGCAATGGTATCATCAATAAAATATATTTTAAAAATTTCTTAAATGCAAACTTTTCCCCAACAATTCCACCAAATGAATGCAGCCTGCTCAGACATTTTGGATCTTTATTTGCTTTGTGTAAAATACATAGGGGCTTAGGTATTTTATGTTTCTCTTCATGTGTCTCTGGAACCTCTGTATGTCCTTCTTGGAGAAGTGTCTTTTCAAGCCCTTTGCCCATTTTTTAATTGGGTTACTTGCCTTCTTAGAGTGAAGACACAGTGTAAGCTCTTTATATATTTTGGGAATTAAACCCTCGTCTGAGGTATCATTGGCAAATATGTTTTCCCATACAGCTGGTACTCTTTTTATCTTAATACTGGTTTCTTTAGCCATGCAGAACGTTTTTAATTTTTTGTATTTTTAGTTTTTTAATTTAATTATTGTTCAAGTACAGTTTTCTGTCTTTTACTCCCATCCCAGCCCACCCCTCCCCCCACTGCTCCCCACCTCCCTCCCATTTTCAACCCCGCCTTAGTTTTTGTCCATGTGTCCTTTATACTTGTTCCTGTAAATCCTTCCCCTTTTCCCCTAAAATTCTCTCCCCTCTCCCCTCTAGTCTCTGTCAGCCTGTTCTGTATTTCGATATCTTAGGTTATATTTTGCTTGCTTGCTTGTTTTGTTGTTTAGCTTCCTGTTAAAGGTGAGATCATATGGTATTTGTCTTTCACTGCCTGGCTTATTTCACTCAGAATAATGCTTTCCAGTTCCATCCATGCTGTTGCAAAGGGTAGGAGCTCCTTCTTTCTTTCTGTGGCATAGAATTCCATTGTGTAAATGTACCATAGTTTTGGGGTCCATTCATTTACTGATGGGCACCTAGGTTGCTTCTAACACTTGGCTATTGTAAATTGTGCTGCTATGAACATTGGGGTACATAGGTTCTTTTGGATTGGTGTTTCAGGGTTCTTAGGATATACTCCTAACAGTAGAATTGCTGGGTCAAAAGGCAGGCTCATTTTTAGTTTTCTGAGGAAATTCCATACTGTTTACCACAGTGGTTGAACCAGTCTGCAATCCCACCAACAGTGAACTAGTGCCCCCTTTTCCCCACAACCTCTCCAACATTTGTTGTGTGTTGCTTTGTTTATGATGGCCATTCTGACTGGTGGTATCTCATTGTGGTTTTAATTTGCGTCTTTCTGATAGCTAGCAATATTGAGCATCTTTACCTGTGTCTCTGGATCCTCTGTGTGTCCTCCTCAGAGAAGTATCTGTTGAAGTCCTTTGCCCATTTTTTAATTGTTTTTTTTTTGTCTTTTTAGAGTGAAGTTGTGTGAGTTCTTTGTATATTTTGGAGATCAAACTTTTCTCTGAAGTATCATTGGCCAATGTGTTTTCCTAAACACTTGGTTCTCTTTTTATCTTAATATTGTTTTCTTAGCCATGCAGAAGCTTTTTATTTTGATGAGATCCCATTTGTTTATCCTTTCCTTTATGTCCCTTGCTCTAGAGGACATATCAGTGACTAGGTTGCTGCATAAAATTTCCAAAATTTTCCTGCCAATGTTCTCCTCTAGGACTTTAATGGTGTTACAGCTTATATTTAAATGTTTTATCTACCTTGAATTTGTTTTTCGTATGGTGTAAATTGGTGCTCAAGATTCATTTTTTCCCTCATAGCTGTCCAGTTCTCCCAGCGCCATTTTTTGAAGAGGATGTTTATGCTCCATTTTATGTTGCTGACCCCTTTGTTGAATATTAATTGACCATAGAGACTTGGGTTTATTTCTGGGATCTCTGTTCTGTTCCATTGGCCTACATGCCTGTTTTTATGCCAGTACCAAGCTGTTTTCATTACAGTGGCTTTGTAATACAGTTTGGTATCAGGTACTGTGATCCCTCCTACTATGCTCTTCTTTCTCAAAATTTCAGCAGCCATCTGGGGTCATTTATGGTTCCATATAAACTTTTGAACTGTTTGTTCTATGTCTGTGAAATACGCCATTGGTGTTGCAATAGGTATTGCATTGCATCTTTAAATTGCTTTGGGTAGTATGGACATTTTGATTATGTTAATTCTTCCAATCCATGAACATGGTGTATGTTTCCATTTGTTTGTGTCTTCCTTGATTTCTTCCTTCAGTGTTGTGTAGTTTACAGCATACAGGTCTTTTACCTGCTTGGTTAGGTTTATTCCCAGTAATTTATTTTTCTTTTTGCTATATTGAATGGGATTCTTTTCTTGATTTCTGTCTCTGCTGTTTCATTGTTGGTATGCAAACAATGCTTTTGATTTCTAGATACTTACTTTATATCCCTTTGTTTTGCCAAATTCATTTATTAGGACAAGCAGTTTGGATGAAGTCTATAGGATTTTCTATGTACACTATCATGTCATCTGCAAACAGTGACAGTTTTATTTCTTCCTTCGCAATTTGGATGCCTTTTTATTTCCTTTTCTTGTCTGATTGCTTTGGCTAAAACTTCCAATACTATATTGAATAGAAGTACTGAAAGTTGACAACCTTGTCTTGTTCCTGGTCTTAGTGGAAAAGATTTAATTTTGGCTCATTGAGTATGATTTTGGCTATAGGTCTCTCATATATGGCCTTTATTATATTGCGGGATGCTCCCTCTTTTCTCAAACTTTGCTGGGTGTTTTGATCATGAATGGGTCCAGTACCTTATCAAATACTTTTTCTGCATTGTATTGATATGATCATTTGATTTTTGTCCTTGCTTTTGTTTATGTGATGTATTACATTTACTGATTTGCAAATGTTGAACCATCCTTGCATCCCTGGGATGAATCCTACTTGGTCATGGTGTATGAAGTTTTTAATGTATTGTTGGATTCAGTTTGCCATTATTGTGTTGCGGATTTCAGCACCTATGTTCATCAGCAACGTGGCCTGAAGTTGTCTTTCTTTTTGTGTCTTTATTTGGTTTTGGGAGTAGTATGACGCTGGCTTGATAAACTGAATTTGGGATTCTTCCATCATTTTGGATTTTTTTGAATAGTCTGTGAAGGTTAGGGGTTACCTCTTCCTTCAATGCTTTGTAGAATTCTCCTGTGAAACTGTCCAGTCCCTGGCTTTTGTGTGTCTGGAGTTTTTTGATTACTGCTTTGTTTGTTCAGGCTTTCTGCTTCTTCTTCATTGAGTTTTGGAAGATGATATTTTTCTAGAAATTTGTCCAACCACCTAAGTTTTTAAATTTCTTGGCATACAGTTTTTCATAGTAATTTCTAACACTCCTTTGTGTTTCTGTGGTATCAGTTGTAATCTCTCCTCTTTCATTTCTGACTGTGTTTATTTGGGTGGTCTCTCTTCTTTTCTTGATGAGCCTGCTTAAAGCCTTGTCAACTTTGTTTGTCTTTTAAAAAATCCAGCTCCTGGTTTCATTGATCTTTAAAATTGTGCTTTTAATCTCTATGTCATTTAATTCTTCTCTGATCTTGGTTATTTCCTTCCTTCTACTTTCTCTGGGCTGTCTTTGTTTTTTTCCTTGAGTTCTTGTAGGCATGGGGTTAGGTTGTTTGTCTGAAATGTTTCTATCTTTTTTAGGTAGGCCTGTATTGCTATGAACTTCCCTTTCAGGACTGCCTTTGCTGTGTCCCATACGTTTTGGGTTGTTGTGAGTTCATTTTCATTTATTTCCAGAAAATTTTTTATTTCTTCCTCAATTTCATTTTTGACCCATTCATTGTTTTATAGCATGCTATTCAGTCTCAATGATTGTGAGTGCTTTGGGTTTTTTCCCTTGGGGTTGGTTTCTAGTTTCAGTCTCTGGTGGTCAGAGAAAATGCTTGGTATGATTTCTATTTTCCTGAATGTATTGAGACTCCTTTTGTGTCCTATCATGTGGTCTATCTTTGAAAATGTTCCATGTGCATTTGAAAAGAATGTGTATTTAGCTTCTTTTGGATGAAGGGTTCTATATATATATATCAATTAAGTCCATTTCATCTAGGGCATTGTTCAATGCCACAATATATGTATTTACAGTGTTTATGTCTTCTTGGTGGTTTCTTTTTTTGAGTATTATGAAGTAACCTTCTGGGTCTCTCTTTATGGCCCCTTTTTTGAAGTGTATTTTGTCCGATATAAGTATTGCTACCCTGGCTTTTTTCCTATTCGTTTGCATGGAATATTTTTTCCATCCCTTCTGTTTCAGTCTGTGTACATCTTTTATTCTGTGGGGGGTGTCTTGTAGGCATCATGTGTGTGAGTCCTGTTTTCTTATCCATGGGGTTATTCCATGTCTGTTGATTGCAGCGTTTAATCCATTTACATTTAAGGTTAGTATTGATAGGTACTTATTCATTTCCATTCGACTCTCTTTGTACCTTTGTTTCTTTTTTCTTACTGTCTTTCTTCCCCTTTTTAAAGCAGTCTCTTTAGCATATCTTTCAGTGCTGGATTGGTGGAAGTGTATTATTTTAGCTTCTTTTGTCAGGGAAGCTCCTTATTTGGCCTTCAATTTTAATTTAGAGCCTTGCTGGATAGAGTAGTCTCAGTTTCAGGCCTTTGTTTTTCATTGCTTGGAATGTTTCTTGCCATTCCCTTCTGGCTTGTAATGTTTCTGTTGAGAAGTCAGCTGCTAACGTTACCGGAGCTCCCTTGTGTGTTATTTCCTATTTCTCCCTCACCTTCTTTAAGATTCTTTCTTTGTTTTTGAATATTTTCATTTCAATTATAATCTGTGTTGGAGTGGCCTCTTTGGGTTTCTCTTTCTGCTTCCTGGACTTGTGTATTTTTTTTTCATCAAATTAGGGAAGTTTTTCATCATTACTTTTTCAAATAGGTTTTCTATCTCTTGCTCCTCTTCTCCTGTTGGTATCTCTATTATATGGATATTTTTCCATGTCATGCTGTCCTGCATTTCCCTTCACCCCTCTTCATTCTTTTTTAGTCTTTGTCTATTTTTTGTTCTTTCATGAATTTTTTCTTCTTTATCCTCCAGCTCACTGATTTGATCCTCTGCTTCATCAAGCCTGCTTTTGATTCCTTTTAATTCCTTCTAACTGTGCTCTTTAACTCAAAAATTGTATTCTTCACATCCTCTTGGCCCTTGTTGATTGTTTCTATTTCCCTTTTCATGTTTATTGTTTGCAGTAAATTCCTTATAATTTTTCTGTAGTTTTTGGTATTTTGAACTGAGTTCACTGAACTTCCTTATAACCATTGTTTTAAACTCAGTATCTGATAGTTGATTGTGTCTAGTTCATTTAGCATTCTTTCTAAGGATTCCTCTTTTCCTTTTGATTGGGGGTTGTTTCTTTATTTTCCCATTATTTGTGCTATTCTTCTTGTATGCTTCTGTGTCTTAAATTGATCTGTCTTGACTTTCTGACCTTGTGGTGAGAACTTCTATGGTGGGAGGCCTATGAGATTCAGTGGTTCAGTCTCCTTCATCACCTGAACTTGATATTCTTGGGATGTCCTTTATCCTTTTAATTCTGGTTTTCTGGATGTAATTGAGTTTTGATTGCTGTTGGGTCATTTTTTCATGGGTCTTTCTTTGCCACTGGTGTATTAAGAGTCACTTCACCCACCATGTGTTATGTGCTGTTGTGCAGGTGCTACCTGAACAAAACCACAGAGCCCAAGAAACAAACCCACATTTGCAAATATAACTCTCCCCCCTACAAACCCATTATCAATAGCAAATGAACCAGTATTAATAAGAGTGTAATGAGATTAAGACTACTACAACTAAGGAGAGTGGATATGAGATGACCTACTGAAAGAGATATGATTTTGAGAAGCTAGAGGGAGGAGAACCAAGAACAGTTGGAAGTTGGAGCAACAGAAGGAGAGAAAATAGTTTACCTCATGAATAAAGAAAGGGAATGAAGAATGTGGAATGGAGCATGAGGAGGGAAGGGTATAATAATAAGTTTAAGCATAAATTAAAATAGTATAAAATAAAGTGAAAGAGAGAAAGAGAAAGGGAGGGAAATATTAAATAATTAATAAAAATATAGGAGCCAAAATTGGAGATACACTCACCAGAGTACTATCAACAACAAGTGAGCTAAAATTAATATAGGTGGCATAGGAATAAAAGTGAAAAAAGAAACAAAGAAAAGTCTAAGAGGGATGGGAAGTAGTTTTGTAATGATAGAGGGAGAGGGAATATTAAGAATGAGGAACAAAAATTGACTAAGAGAGAGAAAAACTAAAATTTGGGATGCTAAGCAAAAGATAGAAAAAAGAGAATAAGGAGAAATAAAAGGGCAGAATGAAAGATAAATAGAAGAAAGACAAAAAAGAAAAAGAAAAAAACAGGCTAAAATAGTAGAATTAAAATTTGAGTCAAAAAAAAAAAGAGTAGGAGAGGGGTCCAGTAAAATTTGTTACTCGAAATGCAGAATTAGTGAAGCTCTAGAGATAACCTTGAAAAAAATAATGCAACAACAACTTCCCTACCCACAACCAACTAGCGAAGTTTGTTATAGGAGTAGAGAGAATGCAGGTACTTTAAGAGCTAGCCAAAAGGATGAGAAATGACCCTTGACAATAGAATTCATTGTGAATGTCTAGATGGGGAAGAAACAGTAAGAGTGTGGAATGGAAACAAGTTGTAGCTATAGAGAAAACCAAATTTGAAATGAGAATATTGCAAGGGGAGGGGAAGGTAAAATAGGCTAAGAGAAGGGAAGGGCAAAATATGTGGATTGAAATACACTATAGTATAAAATCTAGTGACTTATTGTATATAAACTCACTGGACAAGAAATGAATGTTATAAGGCCATGCAGAAAAGAAAATATCACAAATCATGAAGAAGACAACAGTGACTTTCATCTTGGTAGCCCCTTGTGTTTACTGCTGTTTTTTTTTTCTTTCTGGATCTGCCTCTGGTGATGTCAGATGTTGACTCTGTCTGACCTTAGGCAGCCTGTTTGATACTTCCAGTGATCTGCTGTCACTGGCTGTCTCCTTCAATTTTTAATATGGTTGTTGGGAACCACTCTGCCTGGTTTCAGGAGTTGTAACTGCCCCCAGTGGCTAAGGCTGAGTGAGCGACCTCCAGAATGCAAGCCACTAAGGAGACAAAGCTTGTCTCTGGCAGCAGTGCTGCTTCTGCTTTATCCCCCTGTCCCCAACAGTTGGTCAGTTAGTCAGAGATGGGTACGACCCCTCAGAGGAGGGGCAACCTAAGCCAGACACAGTCGCTTGGGAGGCCATCAAGGGAGGACTTGGGGGACTGCAACAAAGAGGCAGTGATGGACCCTCGCCCCCCAGCTATTCTGACATAGCCCAAGACCCCATTCCTGTCTGGGAGAAGCGCTTCCTGGCTGTAATACACTTAAGCCTAAAAACCTATGATGGGGAAGGTGGTGCAGCCTTTTGCCCACTAGAGCAGGATCCAGGGTGATCAGGCCTAAAAAAGAATATGTAAAATCCTGTGAAACCTGCTTTGTTTAGAATGCTCTCATTTAAATGATAAGGGTCCAGTGAAGAAGTTTGTTCCTCACAGTTTTATGGCTCTTTAGCTATCTGACCCTGACTGAGAATAAGCCCTCATAGTTCTTTGAATGCTATCTATTGTTTGATCCTTACCTATATTCTTGTGCAAACGAACCCAATAAAAGCCCATTGAGGAAGGGGCTCCTGGTCTTTCTCCTCTGAGAGCTTGACCACCTCTCCTCCCCAAGCAGATCATGTTTTGGTAGTTTCACTTTCATCTACGGCAGATGAGGGGGTTTTGCAGGCAAAATTGCCCCCATATATGGTCACTCTACACTCAGCAGTCAGATTTAAGCATCACAGGGCAAGGCCGAATCCTTCCTGGGGTGGGGGTTATTGTTTCCTCTCTGGCTGCTGCTGCTTGGAGGGGAGTGGTCCACCTGTGCAGGATGATTGCTGCATATTGGGGGTGACTCAGCACCGGATCCCAGTAATTACTTTCTCAGTTCTCTCCCCAAAGTCTCTGTCTCCAGTCTCTCCTCAAGTCTCTCTAGTCCACTCTGCCCCACCTTTGCCAGTGATCTACTGCCTCTGGCTATCTCCTTTGGTTGTTTATCTGGTCACTAGGACTCAGCAGTCAGGCTTAAGCACCAAAGAGCCAGGGCAGAGACCCTCCTGGGGTCAGGGCTATTGTTTCCCTTCAAGCTACTGCTGCTCAGAGGGGAGTGGTTCACCTGAGCACAAAGGCTATTGCAATCTGGGGGATGACTCAGCACCAGGATCCCAGCAACTACTCTTAGTTCTTTCCCCAAGGCTTCCATCCCCCAGTCTCTCCTCAGTCATCTCCAGCCCACTCTACCCCTACCTTTGCCAGGTTCCTGGGTGGGTGGCTGCAAATAAAAATTTGTGTGTTGACCCTTTAAATGGCCCTTGCATCTCTAAACTTTTGTCTGGCAGAGACCAACCCTGCTCCTTTTTGCCACTGGTTGTTCTCTGTGTCCTTTTTCGGCTCTGGTGTTCTAGGCTGGGGATCCCAGCTTAAGGTTTAGACCCCAATCTTCTCTGGGGGATCCAACTTGCTGCATAATTATCCTGCTGGCACTGCCACCTGTGGGCAACCAGCCAGCCCTCTGAAATCTCTACTGCACTCCTTACCAGACTGGTTGTGCCAAAGCTGGTTCTGTATGTCTGAAGTTATATGCTTCTTTCTGGGTATAGCTCAGTTGTTTGTTAAAGGCAGTTTCTCCACAATTGAGTTGTAATTCCAGATTAGTCCTGGGAGGTGGTGAGTGTGACTTCCATTCAGTCCTCCACCATCTTCCTTACTCGGGATCCCATTTTTAAGACTAGAGTGTGCCAAATGTAGAAGGAAGAAGCCTGTCTGTCAGGAGTCAACTCCAGGGGTAATGTCAGAACCACCAGGAGATATCTTTTGTTTCAGTGAAAGAACACCTCTGTCTTAAAAGCTGACATCCTGGTATTTTATCTTCTTCATTGATTTATTTTCCAGTAGCAAATCCTATTATTTCTGAAAAGTATGGGGACCACTCTTTACCATGAAAAAAACAAATGTACTTTAGAAAACTCCAAACTAATGCCCAGCCCTATTTTCAGTGGGCCTGTCAGAAGCAAAGTGTCCAAACACATCCCTTATGGCTTCGCTAAAAGTAACTCTAGGGCACTGATAGTGTTCACAGAGCATTGGTACTGGGATAATACTAAACCCTGACATAAATCAGATATCAATTTCACTGTGTGAATATTTCACTGGATAGATCTAGGTTACAAAGTTGCTGAGGCTTCATGACACTACTCCCTTGGCCTCAGGCAACAAGACACTGGGAAGCGTAAATGTCCACATACCACAGCCAGAGGACATGTGCGTGCCAAGAAATAATAATCTTTATACATGTTAAAATCAGTGCATTCTCTGAAGAAAGGTGGAATTCTGACCCAGAATCCAAAAAGTCAGGTTTCATAAAACCAATGAAGGGTGCACAACATCACAGTCATCATTAGAAAGAAAAAAATATTTCCACAGAAACTGAAAAGTAAGCAATGTGTCAGTAATTTGGAAGTTTACAAGAATATTCACCCCTCAACATGAATTCTGATTTACTAATAGCTGTCAGTAAATATTGTATTATTTTATTTTATTTGGTAAATTATTTTAAACCTTGATATCTCATATATGACATAGCTCTTGTTTAAGAAACCGGGAACAATAATTGCATTAAACCACTACTGTTGTTATACATTAAGAAATAATTGTTCCCTGGCTAGTATGGCTCAGTGGATTGAGCATGGGCTGTGTACCAAAGGGTCTCCAGTTTGATTGTCAGTAAGGGCACATGCCCAGTTTGCAGGTCAGGTCCTCAGTGTAAACCACGTGGGAGGCAACCACACATTGATGTTTATCTCCCTCTCTTTCTCCCTCCTTCCCCTCTCTCTAAAAGCAAATACATAAAATAAAAATATTTATAAAAATAATTATTATCATTTTAACTTTAAAAGATGATGTTACATTAGTGAAAAGAGGTGGTTCCAAATAATAAATTTTAAAGTAATCCAATAATTTAAAAAATGCACATGAGGTTGTATGAAAGAGAAAAAGTATGGTCACATCCACACCAAGACTTTAGTGAGTCCAGCAACATGTCAAATAGCAATCAGACAGGCAAATTATAACATGCCTGACATGGTGAGGCTAAAGAACGTGAGTCAAAGGGGCAGGTGCTGGTTAATTTGACATAGGAGACTTCACAATTTAAGAAAATGCTCTGGATTTTGCTCTTTTTACTTAATATATCCATAAAAATTAAAGTAAGTGTATTTGTATCCACAAAATAACTGAGATTTTTAAAAATATGTTTTTAAAGTGAGAGAGAGAGAGAGAGAGAGACTTGGAGGGAGAGAGAGAGAGAATCATCAATCAGCCACCTCCTATACTTGACCTGGAAATTGAACCCATATCTTTTTGGTGTGTGGGGCATAATGCTCCAACTAACTGAGCAACACTGGCCGGGACCTAACTGGGATTTTAGTTAGGATTACATTGAACCTTTAGATCTAGTTGGGAAAAATTAATATCTTAACAATATGGAGTCTTTCTATACATGGATATAAAAATCTCTCCATTTGTTTATTTTTTTCTTTCATTCTTCAGAGTTTTATAGTGTTCATCATGTAAATCTTGTACATATTTTGTAATATAATTAAGTGTTCTATTTTTTCAATTTTAATGCAAATTATTTTGGGTTTTATTTCAAATTCAAATTATCCATGCTAGTATATAGAAAAGCTATTGACATAATTTAACCTTGTACCCTGCAACCTTGCAATAATCTCTTATCAGTTCCGAAACCTTTTGTTTTGTTTTTTTATAAGGTTGTTTTACTTCTCTGGGAATTTTTATTTACACAGTTATATCATCTGTGAACTAAGACAGTTTTATTTCTCCCTGCTCCTAATCTGTATAATTTTTATCTTTTTTGTAGGGGTGGGGGCTTATTGCATTATCTAAGTCTTCTAATACAATGTTGAATCATAGTGGTGAAAGGGAACATTCTTGTCTTGTTCCTGATTTTAGGGAAAGGCATCTAATTTCTCCTCATTAAATATGATGTCAACCATAGGGTACTATATCAACCTGACTTCTTTTCTCTTCTTAGTTTGCTGTGAATTTTTATCATAAATGGGTGTTAAAGTTTGTCATACATTTTTCTGGATTTATTCACATGATTATGAAACTTTTCTTCCTTAGCTTGTTGATGTGATTGATTTCCAAATATCAAACCTACCTTGTATACCTGAATAAATCCCACTTGATCATGATGTATAATTCTTTTGGAGGGGGTTGTAATTTTATTTTTTTTCAATTTTTTTATTTAATTATTTTTAAGTACATTTTTTTGTCTATTACTCCCATCCCGTCCCACCCCCGTCCTCCCCCCTCCCTCCCATTTCCACCCTTCTCAGTTGTTGTCCATGTATCCTTTATATAGGTTCCTCTAAATCCCTCCCCTATTTTCAGGGGAGGGAAACCCCTGAAATTCCCTCCCCTCTCCTCTCTGGTCACTGTCAGCCTGCTCTATTTCAGTGTCTTTGGTTATATTTTGCTTGCTTGTTTGTTTTGTTGTTTTATACATTGTTTAATTTTATATTATTTAGTTAAGGATCTTTGTATCTGTGTTCATGAGAAATTTTGCTGTGTATTTTTCTTCGGTTGCAATGTCTTTGTCTGGGTTTAATATTAGGGTAATTTTGCTTCATAGAATGAGTTAGGAAGTATTCCCTCTGCTTCTAATTTCTGGATTAGATTATGGGGAACAGGTAAAATTTCTTCATTCATTGTTTGATAGAATTCACCGGTGAACCCCACTGGGCATCATGGCCAGGTAATAAGCTCTTTGGAGTTTATTTATTATTAGTTCAATTTCTTTAATAGACATACACCTATTCAGATAATCTTTTTCTTCTTCTATGGGTTTTGGAATTATGTCTTTCAAGGAATTGATCCTGACCTGGGTTATCAATTTGTGGACATAAAATGTTCATGGTATTCATGGTATTCTTTTTTATTTAAATTATTTCATTGTTGTTCCATTACAGTTGTCTGTATTTTTATATTCTTTGCTTTTTTCAAAGTCTATGTGATCAATAGTGATGCCCCCTTTCATTTGCAATGTTAGTTACTTGTGTCTTTTCTTTAGCTTGACTACAGATTTATCAATATATTTTATCAGTCATTACAAACAATCAACTTTTAATTTTATTGATCTCTTAATGTTTTCTTTCACTGATTTTTGTTCTAAATTTCACTTCTTTTATTTTTTGTAAAATATATTTTATTAATTATGTCATTACAATTGTCCCATTTCCCCCTTTCAATTCCTTCCACCCTGCACACCCCTCCCCCATCATCCCCCCCTTTAGTTTATGTCCGTGTGTCACAAGTTCTTTAGATTCCGTATTTCCCATACTATTCTTGCTCTCCTCCCTATTTTCTACCTACTGTCTATGCTACTTATTCTCTATATCTTGTCCCCTCTTCTCCTCCTCCAACTCCCCTGTTGCTAACCCTCCCTGTAAGCTTCATTTCTATGGTTCTGCTCCTGATCTAGCTGTCCTCTTAGTTTGCTTTTGTTTTAGGTGTGGTTGTTAATAACTGTGAGTTTGCTGTCCTTTCACTGTTCATATTTTTATCTTCTTTTTCTTAGATAACTCCCTTTAACATTTCATATAATAAGGGCTTGATGATGATGAACTCCTTGAATTTGAACTTATCTGAGAAGCACTTTATCTGCCCTTCCATTCTAAATGAAAACTTTGCTGAATAGAGCAATCTTGGCTGTAGGCTTTTGGATTTCATGACTTGGAATACTTCTTTCCAGCCCCTTCTTCCTTGTAAGGTCTCTTTTGAGAAATCCACTGACAGTCTGATGGGAACTCCTTTGTAGGTGACTGTCCCCTTATCTCTTGCTGCTTCTAGGATTCTCTCCTTCATTTTAATCTTGGCTAATGTAATTATGATGTACCTTGGTGTGTTCCTTCTTGGGTTCAAGTTTTTTGGAACTCTCTGAGCTTCCTGGATTTCCTGGAAGTCTATTTCCTTTGCCAGACTGGGGAAGTTCTCCTTTACTTTTTAATAATTTTTTATTTAATTTTTGTTCAAGTACAGCTTTCTTTCTTATATTCCCAAACCTTCTTGCCAACCGCCCATTCTCACCGCCTCCCTCCCATTTACACACCCCACCCTTAGTTATTGTCCATGTGTCCTTTATACTTGTTCATATGAGTCCATCCCCTTTTCCCCTATGATTCTCTCCCCTCTCCCTTTTGGACCCTGTCAGCCTGTTCCGTATTTGAGTGTCATTGGTCATATTTTGCTTGTGTGTTTGTTTTGTTGTTTAGATTCCTGTCAACGGTGATATGATATGGTATTTTTCTTTCACCGCTTGGCTTATTTCCCCCAGCATAATGCTTTCCAGTTCCATCCATGATGTTGCAAAGGGTAGGAGCTCCTTCTTCCTTTCTGCAGCATAGAACTCCATTGTGTAAATGTACCATAGCTTTTTGATCCAGTCATTTACTGATGGGCATCTAGGTCGCTTCCAACTCTTGGCTATCGTAAATTGTGCTGCTCTGAACATTGGGGTGCATAGGTTCTTATGGACTGGTGCTTCAGGATTCTTAAGATATAATCTGAATAGTGGGATTGCTGGGTCAAAAGGCACGTTCATTTTTAGTTTTCCTAGAAAATTCCATACTGTTTTCCATAGTGGTGGTACCAGGCTGCAATCCCACCAACAGTGAACTAGGGTCCCCTTTTCCCCACACCCTCTCCAGCACTTGTTGTTTGTTTCTTTGTTTATCATAGCCATTCTGACTGGTGTAAAGTGGTATCTCATTGTGGTTTTAATTTGCATCTCTCTGATGGCTAGTGATATCGAGCATCTTTTCATGTGTCTCTGGATCCT